>NW_019174586.1:11680865-11706529 GCF_002260705.1 Seriola dumerili
CCCCCCACAACCCCCACCCCACCCCAGCATTAGCAATTGACAATTATTAGCCCCAGCCTCATAAATCAGCTGCGTGACCCGTTATTATTGTTGAATTGAATCCCCCCCACAACCCCCACCCCACCCCAGCATTAGCAATTGACAATTATTAGCCCCAGCCTCATAAATCAGCTGCGTGACCCGTTATTATTGTTGAATTGAATAGCTGTTGGGGAAGTGAGGGTCAGTGTCATTAACTTGCCCCCTCTCCCTCCCCCTCCCTCTCCACATCCACCACCCCACACCATCCTCGGGCCCCCTGAAGGCATTTGGCCCTCTATACAAGGACCTGCTGGCTAATAATGCCGTGTGGTCGGTCTAAAAGCTTAATCACACATGCATTAAGCGGCGGACAGCGGCCTTTTGTGCGCACGTAGGTTTACTGGAATTAAGCGATTAATGGTCATCTGAGCGGCAGGCGACAAGGCGGCGGATCGAGAATGATGGAGCGGTTTTTAATGTCAAAAAGAGAGAGGGAGGGAGAGAGAGAGAGAGAGAGAGAGAGAGGGACTGGTCTGTAGGAGCGGAGGCGTCAGGGTGAAAGGAAGCAAAGAAGGAGGGAGGAGTGGGCAGCAATTACAGTAGGCCGTGTCTCCCAATCCATCATAAAACGTCAAGGTCATTGTGAATTATATTGATTATTATACAACGCATTGTAATGTTTATTACACCACCCCCCACCCCCATCCCCCACCCCCACCCCCACCCCCTTACTCCACATTATAATATGCAAAAGAAACCACATGTAAACACCTGCTATCACTTTCTAAAGCTGCTAATTTGTCTCGCCTCATGCATGCACCCCCCCCCCACCCCCCTTCTAATTTCATATTCTTTTAAAACACATGGCCTCAGTTCTACATGAGACTCTTTTATTTTGCCCCCAGCCTCCATCTGCATAAACCATCAGGCGTCTTCTATGAATTATTATTTCCATATAGTCAAAAGAGTCCCAACGAGGGTCTGCAGTAGTCCCGCCACACAACAGGGGACACAGTCTGGTCATGTTGTTTCAAATAAACACAATCATTTATCAATAATTGAACACATCCTTGAATGATTGTGCTGCATGTTGACTGTGATGATTCGATATTATAACAACGACCAACATCCTTTAAGATATTTAATACACATTTCTTAAAGCCGCCTCCACTGTTCATCCACACAGGTGTTTTGAGTTATTGTGGCTGATTAGGCCTCTATAATCAGGTGTGTCTAATTGGCATCTGCCTCATTAACCTCTCCATGCACCTGTTTGGATGGAGCAACTTGAACCTTTATGATTCTTTCCTCAGCAAACTTCCTGCGGCTCCACCCAGCTTCAACCTGAGCCTCCGTCTAACACCCCGTGACTGAAAACACCTGTGTGGGTGAGCAGGGCCTTTCAGCAACGAGCACACTTATTTAAAACTCAGCTTTCTCTGACTTTACAACTTTAAATGAACACACTGTAGGCCTACTTCAAATATACCTCAGGCTAGCAGTGATTGAACCTCTCTCTGAGGTCATCCTGATGAGCACGAGCAACATTTAGAGCTCGTCCACATGTCAGATCAGGTCGTTTTCCTCCTTCAAGTTACTTTCACGCAAGTCCTACATTCAAAACTCAATCCAAAATTGAAAAGGATAAATGTATTAGCATTAAGAAACACACACATTACCAAAAGTAAAAGCAGCCTACTCATTATGCAGATTAATGTCGTGTTTATTACGTTATTGGAATATGATTATTGATGCAGTAATGTGTAATCATCACTAATGTTGCAGCTGATAAAAGCAGGGCTAAGGGGCTAAGTTAATATTAACTAAAGCTTCCAAATAAATAATTAAAATGTAGAATATTTCCCTCTGAAATGTCGTGGAGCAGAAGAATAAAGTAACGTAAATTGGAAATACTCAAGTAAAAATACTATTACCTCAAAATTGTACTGAAGTATTTAGTGCTTAGTTACTGCAGATCAGTTGTAGTTTATTCACTCCGTTGTAACTGATACTGTGTCATGTTTTTCAGATGCATTTACTTGTAGTTTTGTAGTTTTTTTACTTGACTTTTAAACCAGAACTGCATGAAATAGAACTACAACATAGATATTATAGATTGTACACTTGACAGCACGCACAGACTCTTTATCTTATGTTATACCCAGCAGAACATTACTTTAGCTAGCTAGCTTTCCTGCTGTAAGAATAAACCAAGTACAAAAATAAATATATTTTGTTTCCACTCACTTAATTTTACTCACTTTTATTTGTTTGTTTCATTTGCTTGTTTGTCTTTTGATGTGTTATTGTGCTTCAATCAGACTCTCAACCTGCAGCTGATATGAGTAATACAGTATTAATCCAAATGGTTCGATAATAGAGCCATTTTACTTGGCTAATTTCATATTTGTGCAACTCAAGCTGGCAGCATTTCTCATAAATAATTCCTATTAAAAGCAAAAAAGAAAAGTGGTATTGAAATGGACTGAAGTGAAAATTATTGATAATTAATCGATAGAAAATACTGTGGAGCTCTACTGGGTCTCGTTACTAATAATTTGTGAATAATGAAGAGGGAAACTGTCTGAAATGAGAAATAATGTTCAGTCAGATTAACTCTAAAACAGATCTTAAGATGTTTCTTCTTTAACAAAAGATGGAAAAGTATTGTTATCTACTGTTTACTGTGTTCAGGAGAAGCCTCATATTTCAGAGTAAAGGTGCAAAACAACAGCTGATAATATGAGTAAAAACAACAGCTTACACTGAGGCCAGTAAATAACTTTATGATACCAGGCAATAACATGAATATATGTTTGTTTGTCACATTCATCTTTGAGCGCTTCGGATCCTCGCTAACAGAAACCTCAAATTAGTAAACTGTATATTGGACATGAGGAAGTCAAGTTCCTTGGATTTCATGTACGCTTTGTCATTATTGCTCCTCCTCTGAAAAGCCATCCATATTGATGGCAGAGGGTGATTTATATTGCCATGACCACCATCCAATGGCAGCGCCTGTTGATCAATCAAACCTAATTTGATTGGATGGAATACTTAAAGAACAGCCAGATGGGAGCCATCAGTGTCTGTCTGTCCACTGCAGACTCTGATTCACTTCCTGTTCCCAGAAGGCCGTTCTCTGGGCTCTGAAGGATGATGCTGCACCACAGAGCTAGAGCAACTAGATTGGATTTTCCCACTAAAAATCAATGTGTGGATCGTGAATTGGCTGCTACTCAAAATGGGTGTTTTGTATGTGTTAGTGTTAGCATTGCTCAGGGCTGAGTAATAATTATTAGCAGCAGCAGAGATCAATGTACAGTGTTTCTGAGTCTACAGACTAGTCTGGCAAATGAATAAAAGGCAACAATAATAAATGGTAAGTCACTGATCCTCTGTTTTTCTCATTGTCATCAAATCCCATAAAAAAAACCCAAAACCAACAATATTTCAACCCCTAACGAGTAGTCTGTTTATTCTTGTTTCTCTGTGCCACAGAGCTCCACTTTTTTTCTAACACTGTTTAAAGTTCGTCTGTAAAAACACTATTTACTCCCAGAAGTTTAAGGAAAGCACGAAATGAATGAACCTGTGCACTTGTGTCCTGTTTTAATGATTTATATCTTCAGTAGGAATTCATTGGGATGAGAGCCACGAGGACGGAGAATCAGACGTACACTGGTTTTGATCTTTTGGCAACACGAGACGGATCAATAGCATTGTACTAGAAAAGAATAGTTTGTACTAGTTCGTACACTCGAAGGTGGGGTGAAAAGCTGTCAGTCACAGCCATAGGGGAGACATGGTTGTAAACATGAAAATTGACAGAGATAGCTGGGTAACACATTTTAAAAAAGAGAGAGAGAGAGAGAAAGAAATTCAAAACCTGGTGTCTTTCTCAATGTCGGATTGTCAGTTTTGGAAAGTTACAGAAATGATCTGTCGCAGCCTCTGAGGAGCGTCCTGAAGCTGGATGACCAACCAACGAGCAGTTGAGAAGAAGCATACCGGAGCCTTTTGAGTCTACAGCCATGCTAGCAGCTCTATGATGCTATACACAGCACTACAGTGGTTTGAGGTAAATGCTAACATGTCACTCTTAGTCTCAACATCCTGATTTCACATTAAGTCCATCCATTAATTGGCGAGACATTTAACTTAGAACCACATACTGTAAGTCAACCTCATGGTGATGCTTTAGATAAAGTGAGGGGATCACCAAAAGTGAGTAGGACTCATTGTCTTGGCATCATAAATGTTTGTACAAAATGTCCCGGTGATCAATTCAGTAGATGAACTGACCAACAGCAGCCACTCACAGAACTAAGTCGCTGCTATGGCTATAAATTTATGCTAGCTGTGGTAGCTGTACAAAAAGAGAGTGCAATGGTACGCCTCTTAGCTTCCTATCTACCTCATGTATTTCTATGCTGTGTATCTTCCCTCCCCTGTGGAAGCTTGACGTGACAAATAGCTGGATCTGCACTTTTCTGCAGCAAAACCAACATGCCCCTCATCATCGCTGGGTGCAAATTTGATCAGAACACACCCAGAATCCCTGGGCTGCCTGATGATGAATTGGCATATTAGGGACGATGTTTATGCATCAGGCCAGCACTCTCCGGCAAATGACAGTAAATTGCCTCTCAGACAAATCTCTGGTCTGGGATTCCGGTGACTGGGGATGAATTGAAACTTCTTCGTGGATCCCACTGGTTCCAACAACGCCTTTTGCAGTTCATGACTCGTCTTTAGTTGGTTGGGATTTGCACGTACTTTCCTCTGAAATCAGTCACTTTCAACTCATTTGACGAAAAACAAAGGTGAGATGAAACAAAAACCAAACTGCACAGCATCTCCTCCAGTGCTGCTTAAATGAAGACTGAGGTAAAGCTACACTTAAAACAACCACTTTTATATCTACCAAGTATGGTGTTCAGAGGTGTTTTGACATTTGTTAAAAGTATCAGGTCAAACAAACCTGAATACACAGAAGCGCAAGTATAAATTGGTGGTTATTGCTGCATTCATCCGCAAATTATTATTACTGTTGATTTACCTTTTAATAAACTCTGTCAAATGTTTTGTCCTGTTGATGGAGTGAGCTCATGAAGTCAGGAGTTGAACTTGGCTGTTCATATAGCTTTTATATGAATTAACGTCAGCGTAAGCTGGTCTAGCTCGGCCTGGTCCGGGTCCAGATTGAAGCCACAGAATGAAAACCAATAGCCCTGGGCTGATATAGAGTAGCAGTGAGAAGACAGAGGGAACCATAAGAGGAGCAATAAAGCTAATGTGATCAAAGAAAATGGCTCTCTGAATAGAGGTGGGATGAAAGCCATACCCCTTAAATCTGGGTTTGCAGGGCCTGGCAGAGGTGACAGCATGATGAAGTTTCTATTGGATTTTCTGAGAGTAGACGCAAAGTAGCCCTAAACCACTGCCACACACGTGTTGGACCTGAAATTGATAGGCAGTGTGTGTTCATAAGGAAAATCACGTCTGCAGACTTGGTGAGATTGTGGACCCGTAAAACATCCCAGATTCAAGAACCTGTGGTTTATACATTACATGAATCTATTAACGGTTGTCTGTAGCATTTCAAGTTGTATTGACATCATCACCTGAAGTAACAGAAGTTAATCAGCTGTGGTAGCTAGTATTGTGGTAGCATAGTATGTTAGCCTTTAGCTATAATATACACTAGGTAAAATAATCTTATCGGCTTCAGAGATTTTGGGAATTTGTCAAAACTACAGAAACAGAAATAAAAGAAATACAGAAGTGTCACCTGTCACCTCCGATATTATTGATACAGATATTTAAATCTCAGATATACTGATTGTTTCTACATAATCACTACCAAACCACTATGTAACACAATTAAAGAAATAGTTAAATCAGGCTAATTATATGAATCACTACAGGTCTGGTGTGTTAGTTTTTTGCCATTCTGCAGACATTGCACATGAGAGCAGCATTAGCATATTAGCATGTTATACATACAGTTGTCATGATAACTTGCAGCCATTTAGCATTATATAGCATGCTAACATTTTTGCATGTTAGCATGCCGTGTTGTATGTAAGCGAGAGTAAGACAGTAAGTCATTGGATGAAGAGGTAAACTGTAATGACCTGTGTTGTAAAAGTGTCAATGACCATAAATGTACATTGGCAATCAATCCAATAACAGACCAACAGTGTCATATACAAGTGCTGCCACAATGTAATTGAGAATTTGATGAAAATGTGCATTAGTTAGAGGAATCAGGTTGATTTGTGTTGTAGCTTCATTAGAGTAACAGCTAATCTCATATTCTGATTATGACAAACTCAGTTCACCACGGACGGTCTATTACTTTACCATGGAAACACAATGTACTGTCTTTCACTGTGTTCACTGATGGCAAAATACAGAAAGCAGTAAACAGGATTCCACCATGTTTGTTAAGAATACGTCCATCGTGGTCTGTTTGTTTTCAGCCTCTTTTTTTATTTTATTTTCTAAGTTGTTTATGTTGCTTTCCTAAAGTATAAAGGTAAACAGCCTAAACTGAATATCCATATCTCTGAAGGCTCTTGAATCCTTTGGGGTTTTACAATCCAACACAAATGATCCTTTCTTCATCTATAGGGTATCTATAGTATTTATTGACCACCAGCAGCTTGTAACACCAGTGGGCAACAACTTGGGTTGTGTTGAGGTCTTGTTTAGCCCCCCCATTCAAAAGCAATCACAAAATGCCCACCAGTTTGCAACCGGCGTTTGTCCGCCCTCTCCTTCCCCTGGCTGTGTTTGCAGGTTTGCATCTGAATCAGGGGGCTGGCGGGGGCCCGAGCGCTCAGCCACGTGGACCAGATTGATGTCATTGTCTCGGCACACTGACCTTTGCTGTAATACCCACGACAGACATCACAAACTCTCACATCAATTTAGCCCAATTGGATGTGGCATGTCTTGGCTAACTCAATTTGTGGAGAAATGCACCTGTCTCTGCCTTCCCTCCCTATAGATTTACTCAAGGGGAGGGGGGGAGGTGGTATTGCAGGGAAGAGAAAGAGAGAGTGAGGGGAGGGTTTAGGAGTGGAGTTGGCTGCTGATCCACCACCTCCCTCTCCCCTCCTCACCACCTCACCCACAAAAACATTCACCCACATGCATATAAACACCGTACACCAACTTCTCCCTCTTTTGCTTTCTCTCAGCTCTTTTCCCTCGGCCATACTTTGCAGATGTAGCTCCTCTGCAGCAGCAGCACACACCCTGAACGCTGTGTGCGTGTGCGTGTGCGTGTGCGTGTGCGTGTGCGTGTGCGTGTGTGTGTGTGTGTGTGTGTGTGTGTGTGTGTGTGTGTGTGTGTGTGTGTGTGTGTGTGTGTGTGTGTGTGTTTTTTCCAAGGTCTGGGCAGAGCGTCTGGGAGGAGCAGAAGGAGAGCCATTAGCCCAGCAGTAATGAGATTAGGGCGACGTTAAAGGGGGATGTGAATTTAAACAGCCAGCAGAGAGAAGAAGAGGAAAAGTTGGAGGTGTTATTAAGGTTGTTCATTACTCATATGCTCTCTCAGTGTGTGTGTGTGTGTGTGTATGTGTATGAAGCATATGCTGAAGCATGGTCTGCAAGGTCACTTTTGTATGCTGCATATGTTTTTCACTCTGTGTGTTCATACAGTATATGGGATTTGAGGAGCTGTAAAGTATGTACACATTCATAACAGCCTGTTGGTTTAGGTGTGCGCGTGTGCGTGTGCGTGTGTGTGTGTGTGTTTTATGCAAAGCAGAGAGTTGTCAGAGATGAATAATATGTGTTGGGATCTGAGCATTAGGTAATGAGCAGCATGCTGTGAGGTGAGGCATAAGCCCTCCATCTGCACTGATACTTGTAACCACAAACACACAACACATTCCTTCTGCTATCCCTGTGAGGACCTGCGTCTCATTCTCCACCCACTAATCCTTGCCAGAATTGAATGTTAAAGCTGTAGTTTTACATTAACACTGGTTCGTGTTACTTAGACTGAGGTCAGTCGAAGTGATGAGTTCACGGAGATCACCTCCTCTGCAGCTCTTCTGAGCCTTTTAGCCTCTTTGTTTTGGTTTTGTAGCACACAGAGCATGTGCATATTTTTGAAGGATTTAGGCCAGGAGATATAGTTAAAGCTGCTCTAATCATCACTTTTATATTAACAACCAATCAAATGACTAGATGCATGTGAAAGGAGTCACTCTGCAGCTTTACGAATGATTTCACAATCTTTCAACTCACGGTTTTGGATTTACCTTCCTGTCCAGCTCCAAGCAGCAGACATAAAAACATGCAACTCTCCGGTGAACGCATTTAGCATTTAGCCAGATATTTTTCTCAAGAGTTGGTGGAGGAGAAAACACGGCTAAAACTAGAGTCAATATTGGACTTGCACGACTCTGATGTGTGATGTATAAATAAGCAACAGTTAATTTTCATCCAAAGGTTTTGTGCAGTTTAAACCAGAGCTAAGAGCAGAATGAATACTGGACTTACTGGAATAAGAAAAGTGACTCTAAATGAATACTAAGAATTGTCTGTGTAAATGGGCAGCTGTCTGCTAACATGTTTGCCATAATAACTTAATAAGGCGATAATTTTTTCATTTTTTCTGTCCCTTAGTGGCCAAAAAATTAATTATGGTCCCTTTAAATTTTAACCAAAAGTCCAGTCCTGAATCTAAACTATCAAGGACCATCGAAACACTCCTCTTTTTGAACTATACTCCTCATCTCCTATTGTAACATGGACAACTAGTCTCTATAAGTAGGCTATAGCTATGCAAGAGGGAGGTACACCGGTACAATACAATGCACATTATAGGTAAGCACATATAAGACCTTTAAAGCCTCACACGCACGAGTGAACGTGCACGCCCCATGAACGGATGTTGAGATAACATTTGCAGGCTGTATAGATTTTCCCTGCAGCGGTATTGACAGGCGAGTCAATAAGGCAGCAGGGTAAAGGCAAACCTAACCTTACTATTCACTTAACATTGACTGGACTGGAATCTCCCGGACAACACAGTGAAAAGAGCGGCAAGCGATAAAATACCAAAACGCCTCGCACGTCAAAAATGTTAGTGGTGTTCATGTGATCAGTGTCAAAACATTTAGTGTTTCAACGTGGCAAATAGAGCCGCTATTACACTGCACAGAAAGTCTTATTTGCTTTGTGGTTAAAGTGGATGTACATTTTAGAGTAGGTAGATAGGATTTCAACATTTACAGTATATTTAAGTGTTTGTTACATGCCACTGCTGCAAATTAAGAATGACTGGAACGCACTGAGGGAATGGACGGACAGCTGAGAAAGAGGACTGAGTTTCTGTAGACGTTTGATACCGATTTCTTTACCATGAAAACTTAAATTGGAATCCTTTGGATCCAAAATCAGGTTCACCAAAGTTCCCGTTTTCTATCAGCGAGAAAAGTACAATTGTTTTTTTTAAGCCACGTTTCAGGCCTGGGGAGTTGAGATGGAAAACTTCATCCTTGACCTTGGAAACAGCAGTTGACAGAACAGTTTTACCGCACGGTCCTTTTAGTAGCAGTTCTGGAGCTTTTGATCGTATCATCCTCTACAGGAGTTGGAGTTGGCCGAGTTAATGGACTTCTCGCTCATGCTGATGAATCAATCTCACCAATATAATGTGACACAATGAAAATTAATGATACAATCAAAAGCTTCACACCAGCCACTGATTGGACCTTGTTGTGAGACTGTTTTGTCAACTACAGGTACAGGGTGGTGTCTGATACCCACATCATAGCTTGGGTTGGAGGATGTCAAAAGGCATTCTGGGAAATGTAGGAAATCATTAAGTGTGGCAGAATTAGACTAAGCAGGTTGAGGAAACGTTGGTTCACCACAAGAATAAATTACAACACTGCATCGCAAAAATGAAATGTACTGACTGAACATGACGGATTTATAATATCTGACAGAGTCTCAGGGCAGTTTTTATGCGCACACACACACACACACACACACACACACACACAGACCCTTCCCTTCTTGTTCCCAGCCAAAGGTCCAGTCAGTGACCTATTACAGCCAGGCTTCACAGAGTGACCCCAGCTGCCCCCCTCACACCACCACCACCACCACCACCACCACCACCCATCCCTTTGCCCCGCTCCCCACCCGAATGCTGAGGCATCACTGCTTCTGAGCACACAGTCCTGTAGCACCCCCTGACCCCGCGCTGTCCCCCATTATAGAGCAGTCAGAAAGCTTTTAGGGGCTCCGGTAACGCTGAAAGATTGATGGCGTAAAATGGGGTGGAGGAGGGGGGAAGAGCAGGTGGTTAAGAAGAGAATGTCCTGCTTAATGGGTTGCCAGGAATGTAATTCAATAATTATGAAAAGTGACTCAGGAGAGCTGGCTGGATGGATGGATGGTTGGATGGCTACTGAGGGAAGCAGGGAGGCTGCCAACCCTCTCCGCACATGCCTGAGCATCCTCAGCCTCCTGGTCCAGCAGAAACAGGTGAACAGATTTCTCTTTCACTCATTCATCCTCAATTTGAAACTTCCACAAACAGCTGACACTTTAGAAACACCGACGACACAAATTCAAAGTGACCGACACGACTCCGCCCTCGCAATGAGACCAAAGAAAAAAAAACTCCCATTCAAGTTCCATTCATTTTTCCCATAGACAAAGTTACAAGACTGACAGTTGATAAAGTTAACTACAACTCCCAGGGTGCATTTTGGCTCAAATATCCAATCATAATTCTTAAAATTATTTTAAGTAAGCAGCTAACGGTAAGTGGAAGATAAAGATGACACCGTTTAGGAAAACTGCCTGAAACAATTAACTTTTCAATTCTGGGTCAGTTTTTGATGAATTCAGCAACTACTGCGATGTCTTTAGTTTACCAGCTGAGGATCATGGGTACTGTAGTATTTAGATGTGTCTGCCATGTGAAATTGACTGACAGAACACTTCCAAAAACATCAGCTTATCCCATTTTACAACTCAATTGTTGAGTTATATTTTCTCTAGGTTATGTTTGATGGTGGCAAATTTCCCACTCAGAATTTCTTGAATTGATGGATCCTTGATTTCAGACAGAAGTAAGCAAAACCAACCTCACGTTTATCATCTGGAAAATTTCTCACTTTCACCAGGTGAAATGGCAACTGTCCGCTATCTAAAACTTACCCGATATTAGCAGCTGTAGCTAGCTAACTCATTCAGCTAACGTTAGCTCCCTGACTTGTTTGAAAACGTTGACTCTGGCTTATACATTTTAATGTTTCCAGTTGACTCAGTCTAAGTCATGCTCCCAGGCAAAAAGCTTCATTCACTGTTGCATAACCCTGTTTGCTTCGCTTGAACAAGAACCCGCAGAGGTCAGATTTATGCTTTATTGTTTGTACTTTCAAACAGCAGCTTGTGTCAGTTCTTATGTTGAAAGAGAAAAAGGCTTTTGAGATGAGGACTAAACAATGTGACTGGCAGAAGTTACTCTGTGCCCCTGCGTTATTGAAGTGTAAACTTCCCCATGTCCAGTAATGAGCAGGACAATGCTGCTACCGTTAGCCTCCACTCTGATATCGCAGTATCTAGCCCCAGTTTGTGCCCCTCCTGTTTTAGCATACATTCAGCTCACAGAGCTAACCACTGTTTTTTCCTCAAAGTTAATTAACACATTTCCCAAGTTGCACCTCTGCTTCCAAATCAAAACAAAGATGGCAGCCAACCAGCCACCTGGAGTCACCAGTTTTAGAAAAACAAAACAATGGTTAGCGCTGTATGCTAATCCATGAGGGGCACAAACTGGAGCTGAGCGCTATCAAGAACCAGATTCCAAACAGTGGATATGCTAGTCATAAAATGGGCCTTTTGTTTTTAAATGTAAATGTAGGTGGTAATCTATTTAGCCAGACATGCTAATGTTTAACCCATTCCAACACTCTTGTTATTGTGTTTTTGTTAAAAAACAAGACACCAGGCTAAAAAAACAAGACACCAGACTCTTGATGTACTGATTGTCAGGCCTGTTGTGCCTCGTTAAAGTTATAATTGGACTGTTGCTGTTCATGGAGGGGTTTAGCAAACCGGGTGTTATTTGTCAGTATCTCTAAAACCCATACTGAGGACATGATCTCTGTGCCCTCAGTGCTACCTATGAAAGAAAAAATGATCCAAATCCATAATTTTATCTGAGGTTCATTATTCAATAATCCAGTTTGATGGGGCCAGTACAGTTGGGTCACTGTCAATCTTCATAGTCTGAGGTGATTGTAGATAAATTTATATATATCTCTACTATTATTGTCTGTTTGTCTATATCTTATTACCAAACACAAACTCTCTGGCTGCTCTGCTGCTTTTTTAAAATCACATTTCAGGATGGATTTCTTCAACTGTCCATGTTTACTGTCTGACTTCCCTGATCAGATTAAAGCTATTGCTTTGCCTCAAACTCTGTGTGTCATCAGTATTTCGCACAACAGATGCAAAACACTGCGGACCCGCTGCATCGCTTTAAAGACTGTAAGTATGACTTTGGGTTATTTCTTTTTGTTTTGAGTCTGTCAGAATCACTTACAGAACAAAAGAACCAGAAAACTCCTTGTAATATTAGTCTGAACTGAAGCTATGTTAATGCATAGTTATTGTTTTTGTGTTATCGTGTACAGCAGATGTTTTGTTCAGAATAAGAACATTATCTATTGCTGATTGCAATATTGTTTTTTTTTTTTTGTTCTTTCGTTCAGACACTGTAATTTATCTGATAAATGAGCCTCATAACTTTTGAAACTTTTCAGACCAGTACAAGTGCTCACAGACAAATTGGCTTTTTTTTTTTTTCTGTGCAAAGGCACTTTTGCTTTATTTTTTATTCGGCAACAGCAAAATGTTATTTTTATGTACTGTAAACGGCTTCCGTTTCACATTTCAATACATACACATTTTATTTACTGGATTTAACAGACGCAGAATAAAGTATCTTCTGTGCAGGAGCAGTACTTTACAGTTTTGATGTGATTTGCAAACTGTTTATACATCTGACCCCAGTATGTCAATAAATCCCTTTTCCAGTTGGTGAAAGTCTTCCCATCAACTCTTCCTCATTTTTCATCTATTTCATCCTCCCTCTCTCTACCCAGGGTCTACTTTTGCTCTGTCTTCTTACTTTTGCTCTCCAAGATGTATTGATAATTTCCAGCAAAAATACGATTTCAGTTTATTCTACAGAGCAAAAAATCTAATAGCTGAGTCCTCAATTCAATTGTGTTTTACCGGAGTGGAGAACAATAAACAAGGAGGAGGGCTCCGTTCCAGACGTTCACCATGAGATTATTGTTCAAAAGAGATCTGATATGATTACAGGAAGCAATAGATGATAATTACATCAGAACATGACTTTTCCTCAGCGAACACTTATATTCATCTGGGTTATGCATCGGTCCAAAACTGAAATGTGGCAATGCATGAGATGACATGGCCTACTATACTCCCAGAGACTGGCTGCGTGAGGTGGTGTTTGCAGTCATTGCAGGGTCATGAGGCTGGAGTCCATTTATGATGTTTGGTGGAGTTATTTGTCCAAAATACTACACTGCGGCATCCCTGTGTGTGTTTCATGACACAGATAGAGGAATTAAACCCGTCGCCTTTACAGCATCAGTGTGACACAGAACCACAATTTAAAAAATGTAGAAAATTTCCTTTAAAATGTTTGTAAGTAAACATGTGTATTTTCTCAACATTTCTCAACTAATCATAATTAAAGATTTAGGCCGATGTTTACAGACATGACTGATGTAAACAAACCTTTCTCAGCATCAGAAAACATTACAGACTTAGACTGAGTTATTGCCCAGTTTTAGTGCTTGTGTTGAATAAAACACCTGATACTCAGTGTGTGAGAATCACCAGAATATGATTATTTATTATATATTATATTATATTTATTGTTACTTTCCACTACAGTTGTGGAAGAAATATTCAGTAAAAAAACAAAAAATACCACAATGTCAAAATACTCAATACAATACTCATAACGGACCCTTTCAGAGTTTTATACTGTTATTATGTATTATTTATTATAATGTATTAACCTGTAGGAGAACTTTAATGTTGGAGCTATTTTTAATTTACTGTTGAATAGTTTAATTTAAGAATGCATCATTTCTTATAAACTGATTGTACGTTTTATATGAAAAATCTGACGCTGTGGAGAAATCAGCAACGAATGTAGTGGAGTAAAACAGGACGATATTTGTTTATGAAATGTTGTCAGGTACAAGTGACATCAAATGGAAAAGGTCAGTGAATGCACCACTGCTTGTCTGCAAAGAGCTTGACTGTGCAACAGCACATGTTGTATAGAGTGTTATAGAGTAATAATCTGACATGACATCAGTTTCTTCTTTACATTACAGACAGGGTTATAAAATTATTGCAGTCGCAAAATGTGCAGAGAAAATTTTAATATAATTATACTGTATTTTATCTGGTAACAAACATTAACATAACATCGGCCCCCACAGTGAAATTAAAGTGTCACTCTAGCAAAAGAACACATGGATGCATAAGATGGATAAGACAACAAAAAAAACTAGACTAGCCATCATGCATCATATATGTCACACGTAAACATTAACAATGAAATTGTATTGTAGAAACACAATGACAAACAAAGTGAGAGGATAATTAAGTTGTGACGGATAAATATAAAGTTCAACTAGAGAAATGGGTGATGAATGAAGTGTCCTGTAAACTCTCAGCTGTAAGCGCTGATCCCTGCGGTGATTGGACCTGTATGTTGGCGTGGCACCAGCTTCGTCTCCGCAGGTGAGCCGGTCCCTCAAAAAGTTGGCACCACAGTCCCTGAACACAACCTGTGGAGAAAAAGCAAACAGAAAAACAAACTTGGAGTAATGACACTCGCAGTTTGCCAGAGTCGGCTGTTTGGCAAAGAGCGAGTGGTGGTGAGGGCCAGGCGATGAAAGATGGCCACTTTTACAAGGCAAGACAATGCAAAAGAAAAATAACAAAACTGGCCAACTTTGATGGCCCCTGAATATATTGGACACTCTGCCTTGGCTGTGTGTGTGTGTGTGTGTGTGTGTGTGTGTGTGTGTGTGTGTGTGTGTGTGTGTGTGTGTGTGTGTGTGTGTGTGTGTGTGTGCGCGTGTGTGCGCGCGCCTGCAGCAGCAGCGGGTGGGGGGCAGAAGGGTTAAGTAGGATAGAAGGCACCCATACTTCAGATTGGCAGCAAGCTGCCGCAAGGATAATCTAATCAGGGGATGCAATTCAATTAGCCAAGGGTCTCTGGGGCCACTGAGCCAGGCAGCCGGTGGCAGCGCTGCTACCGAGGGGGCTGCTGCCTCCACACCCGACACCCCGACGCTGGTCTCCACTGGGTCCTGGCCGCTGCGCATGAATGCAGATGAAATTTGAAATATGAAAATCTCCAATAATTTATGGAAGTTGTCAGGAACACAGAGCCAAGCTGCTGCTGCTGCTGCTGGCCGAGGGGAGGGAGGGAGGGAGGGGAGGTGGGGGGAGTGGGGGGAAGGGTGGGTTGGGATGGTATTTTTTCTATGGAGTTAAAGTTGTCTTACAGCTGCTGCTGCTGCTGGGTGAATAGTGACATTATAACACGTATTACAGTTTAGTGTTTCAGTGCTGTGAGAAGAAAAACCTCGGTGTTTATTGCCATTTTAGTGTCTGTCGTGTTTACTGTTTCTGCAGCTTTGTTACGTGTCAAGAGTAAAAATAAATAAATAAACAAGTATCATTAAGGTGAGGACTAATCTACCACTGAAAAATAAAGCCAACACTGAAGTGCCAAAAACTGCAGTTCCTGAAATGACCACTAGAGTCTGGCTCCAACAGTGAGTCAGTCTCCATAGACTCCCATGTTAAAATGTCCAACTTTACAGCAGAAATAAACATGTTTACAGTTACTGTTCTTTCATTTATCCTTTTTCCTAATTCTAAATGTTTCAGGATTTTTCTGATTTCTTGAAACAAGACAGAATAAAGCAGATTCCTGCATCTGAATGAAGAAAATTGACACTAGAAAATTCTTAAATTTAAATTTAAAATTTTCTCACTGCACTGGCAGATTTGCTCAGTTTAAAAAAGAAAAAAAAAGGAACATTATGGAAAATATCCTTTAGCTTTCTTGCAAAGTGAGATGAGAAGATTGATACGACTCTCATATCCTTCTGTTCAAAAACTACAGCCAGTTAGCTTAGCTTAGCATAAAAAGTGGGCACAAGGCGAAACAGCTGGGTCTGTCCAGAGGTTAAAATATTGCCTGGCAATACCTGGCAGATCTGATAGTGGTATCAATCTTCTCAACTATGAACCTATTTCATAAATTCCTTTATGAAAATGTCTTGATAAGTGCATTATACATCCTGGTGATCGCAACGTTTAATATAGAAATCTCCATCCCCAAACTCCTGCACACACCTCTTCTGTCCTCCTCCTCCTCCTCCCTCTTCCATCTCTGTGTCACATGGCTGTGACATGCACCTCCTCAGGATAAGAGAAGAAGCTGATGAGAGCTGGAGTAGGGGGGGGGGGCTGGGAGGAGGATGGTGAGACAGGATGAGATAGAAGATGGAGGGAGAAACCAAGCAAGAGAGGGAGAGAGGAGCTCTTAGACAGATTATTGCTCATTAGAGGCTGCCTTGCACCGTGCCATTATGTCAGGAGGAATCCTTTTTCATTTGCACAAATTTGCCTGGAATTTTTCTTATTTAGCCTGGCCTCCATTATCAGAGCTGGAAATCAGATTAGCCTATGATTATTCTCTGGCTCGCTTGCCAACATTTCCCCATGCGGCCAACGCCGGTGGCTTGGATTTGTCTTGGCCTTTTGTTAACCTCTGCCCACCAACAATGCACACAACAGCAGCCGCAATATGAAATTATTCAGTGCTGCATGATGGCTCCGCCTGAGCACCCACGCAGGATTGGATTTGTTCATGCTGCAAACAGATGTTTTCCACATCGGCCATCGCAAATCATATCTGGTTTTGGATGCATAAATCTAGATATCTGTGATGTTTATATATATATGACAGTCTGACTTCTTTTTAACCTTGCACATTTCTCGAAACATGAAGGGAGGGGCAGTGGTGGAAATGAACTAATTACATTTATCTAAGAACTGTACTTGAGTAGAATTTTAAAGGGGAAATCAAAGTCTTTACTAACTTGTATAAATCTGATTGTTTCTCCCAAGATGGCCGTGTCGAGTCTGAGGAATAAGTTGAGCCTGAAGACTACGAGTGTGAAAAAGAAAAAACTCTGACCACACCTCTGTAACTCCCCCTCCTCACCTCTGCGTGAAGCTGGCAGCTCCAGGCTACATTAGGTGCTGCTAACATAACGCACCCCAATCTCTGCCAGAACAGTTGGTGGTTGAGTTGCATTGTGGGTAATGTAGGCTCCAGAAGAACGTGTGGAATACAAACAATACAGGTGCTTGTTACTTCCCTAACACTTCATATCTTGTTCACTTGTACAAAACATTACACTGGATTGGGGAAGAATTTATGTTGCAGGACACAATCTTAAACATAAATTAAGCATAAATTAAGGTTTTACATTTGAAAGATATGATTATCTTATGAAATACAACACACTGTTAAAGATTAAACCAGTGGTGCCAGACTTTTCTGTGGGTGATTCCCTACGTAAAGCAGTGCGTAGTTTTGGCTCCTTGTCATGTTTCAGAGTTTTTAGCAGCGTCACCAAAGAGACATTTCCCTCTAAACGCCTCACATGGTTTCATTTAAATAACAGTTCAAGGTTCAGGTTCAATTGCTAATAATATTTATTTATATATTGAATAAAGTAATTTTTACACTGTTGTATTGGTACTTTTACTGAAGTAAACCTTCAGAGTACTTCTTCCATCACTGGGGAGGATGTAACGGCACATGTCAACATGACTATCAAACACTGTTGATACTACCAGAAGTACAGAGGAGGAACAGGTGGAATGGTTTCCCATTGCTCAATAATCACTCCAATTAGGCAATTAAAATCTGAGGCAGAATCAAGTTATGGATACCCCACGAATAAGCCCCCCACACTAATCACAAATCAATAAAGACACATTAGACTGTTACGCTCTCATTAACCTACTGCTTTTAAACTGCTCACACAGATTTTTTGTGGCTTTAATTGGCTGTAAAGCAATAACAGGTAATTTGTTGTTAGTTTTAGGTTCATTAGTAAATGCTGCAAGTCATTGATTCCAATCATGAAAGTTAATAATGAGACAAACATAAGCAGGAGTGAGCAGCCTCACACTGCACCTGAACAGGTATTTTAATGTGGCTCTTCATTTGACTCTGTGTCTTACAGTCAGACCTCTGGTCCCGTCAGCAGTGAGTCAGTGTGTGATGTGTGTTTCCAGCTTTTCTGCCACTTCCTGACATTTGTTTACGATTTCTCGTCACAGGTCTGCAGCTCCCTGCAGCGCACTCTCCATGGAAACCCCCCCACCCCCCCACCCCCACCCCCCCGACCTCGAGGACATGTGCATGGTAAGTGTGCAAAGACATTATGTTCAGAATATGTACCACTGTCTTTTCTTGTGTATGCCTCCACTTTATGAGTTGTCATGGTAACATGCAATATGTTTAACAATTTTTCTCCAACCTTTTATTTATTTATTTTTATTTAAATTTCTCTGTTTTGAAAATGCATTTGTAGAGCTGAGACTTGTCTGTGAGTCCTGACTCAAAAACTAAATCTTCTTTTGTTTTGACCCTGTAAAGCAGAAACAGCTGAGTCTGCAGGTTTGTGTTCCTTCAGTGTTCATGCTGCACAAAATGTGCATCAGTAGTAAATAATGTGAATTAATGGAGTAATTCTGATTGAATTAATGATTACGGTTGTTTACTAATCAGTCTGTGTAGCCCTGTCTTCTGCTTTGCTGTCGGCCACCACAGAAAGGTCCGGCTGCAGCTCCACCTCAGACCTTTTACTATGAGTATAAATAGTGAAATATAATCAGTAACAGGTTAAAGGTGTTCCGTTAATAGATTAGTGTTTGTGTCATAACTTAAAAAGACATTGGACATGGAGTCAACTTGGAGTTCTTCTTCTCAGACGACTTGAGACTAAAAAACAAACAGTCTAACTAATCGCTGCGGGGAAGAGCAGAACGTAACAGAACAGAGAGCAGATGTTTTGTGGAAACTTTGTTGAATTTATTTTCATTAAGGACATTAACATTAAAATACATCACTGACTTTGTATATGATACGACAAGTGCAGAGGACAATACAAATGCTATTAAAATGCAAATTAACATTCACATTTCAAACATTTCAAAATGTTTCAAATCTCATTTTGAGAAACAACAACAGCTCAGACTTTTAGTGCCTTTGGGAACTTTGATTCGGTTTGTTTTTTTATATTGTTTTAACTTTAAATCAGTTTGAATCAACTCAGATCTTTGAAACTCAAATGTAAATGCAACACATTCTGGGTTTGTGCAATAAGTTCTCATTTCTGATCTCTCTGGACCCTGGAGACTCGAGACGACCATGAGGCCGTCACTCTCCGGCCCCGCCGCTCCCTCAAGCCTCCGTCCTGCCAACTCCAGCCAGGACGGTCTGCAGGACATCGTGTAGCCATGCTGGAGTCACTCAAAGCTGGCTTAGTAGGAGCAGATTGCTGCCTAATTGTGCTTTTCAGAGCCGCTGTGCACCGGGGTTTACAACAGGGCTGCATGCGGTCTGGGGCCACAGCAGTGGACGCAGCACCGAAGGGATCCAACCTTAGCAGGGTCTCATTGATCTGCTGAAGCAAAGGTCACCACAGTTATGCATCTGTAGGCTGAATGACGCCCCACCAGAGCAGCACCGGACGCGTCTTATCGCTCTCTTCAGGCGCTAATCACTTTTCTTTTTTGGCTTGTGATCATTTCTAGCGTGTGTGAAAAGCAGCCTGCGGATTTCATTTCCAGTTTGGTTCATCCACTTCCCTCTTTCCCATTATGCATCCTGAGACTGGATGATCCATCTCTCCCTCTCTCTCTCTCTCTCTTTCTCCATCTCCTGCGTCCCTGCACCCCCCCCCACCAGCCCCCTCCCCCCCCCCCCAGCACTCCACAGCCAACCCCTGCTATTTTCACCCCACCACATCCGTCGCTGCACTTATCCAGCCTCAGACGGCTGCTGGCTCGATAGCTTAAACGGATTATCCAACAACAGAGCACCTCTCTTTCTCCCTCTCTTCCTCTCCCTCTCTCTCTCCTCTCTCTCTCTCTGTCTCTCCATGCACTCTCTTAGCCGTGGGCCTCGGAGGCGGGAGGGTCCTATTGAGGGGGCCCTGGCTCTCCACTAGCCAGGCTCTTTATTGAGGCGTCTATGGGGCTTTATGCTGCCAGCGCTCGGCCTTGCCCTCGCCATCATCAATCATCCTCGGCTCCAGGGCTGCTATCACTGCCCAGACAGGCGGCCAATCACAGCCTTCCAGGAAGCTCTATAGGAGATGGAGAGAGAAGCAGAGAGGAGAAGAAAAAAAAATAGAGAATCAGTTTGTTTCTGTTGCTGCCAGTCTCAAGTCTGATTTTGATTGGCATCTTCTGTACCTTCTGGGTGCATGACAACACTGGCAGATCGGCTGTGTGGTATTTGATTAGATCATGAACTGAGAGTCTGAGTCATGAAAGCACATATAACCATGTTAAAATAATAATTTGCAGAAGGCATTTGGCAGCAATAACAAAGCTTTATGACAGATCTATATTAATCTTATAAGTCTGAATTTTAGAAGAGGGGCTGGGTGTACAAATATTAAAGCAAAACTATAAATCCCTAAAGGAATAAAGGAATATTCTGGCTGAATACCGTGATTCTTGATAGGTCCCTGAAGACTCACTGCTGGGTGCCACAGCCACACTGAAGTTTCTTGTGGAATAATATGAGTTTATTTAAAAAAAGTCCAAAACAAAAAGAGGAGAATTTGTATGTTAGAGCTCACTCTCCTCTTTTCTTTTTTCATCAAGCCTCAACAGGAGCCTATGTCGAATTTCTACTCAAGGCTTAACTTTTTTAATAACGATTTCTTTTTCTCCTTTTCTTTCTTTTTTTTTTTTTTTTTTTTTGCCCCATCTCTCCTGCAAAGCCCTGAGCTCTCATCCTGCTCCAGGAGAAATAGGCGGAATCTGATTACAGACCTATTTTAAGCAGACCGCCGGGGCGCAATAAAGGGAGAGAGAGCACGCGAAACGGGACTCGGCCCATCATTTTAGATTCTATTAGCAGCCAATGCAGACCTCACCCTCAGGAAACGCCGGGGCCCTGAAATTAAGCAATTCTTCAAGCACACAAGCCAGTCAACTCTGCTATATCTTTGAGAAAAGAGAGGAGGAGGAGGAGGAGGAGGGGATGAACTATCCTACAAATAAAAGCATAATAGGGAAAAAGGAATAAAGCCTAATTGTGGTGATAAAAAAGAAGCATAAAAGCCTAAAACAAGGTAAAGGTCACTTCTTCTCATGACCAAGTGCAGACTATAAATCCTTATTTTAATCACATACAAATGTATTAATATGCTGTTGGATGTTTCAAAAAATCATAACGTTGCAATAAGGTCAAAATCGTCTGAATAGGCTGCAGAGGACACAGCATAAGACAGTGTGACTGACCTGCTAAACCTACCAACAGAGTCAACATATGAAGCATTACATTAGTATCATAGCAATAAAACAATGATTTTTTGCCTTGTTTTCTTGTCCTATAAACTCCTTCCGGTGCCATTAATCTCCAACTGTTGACCGCTGACCTGAGGCGGGACAAAATATGTCAATATTGGATAATTAGCGCGGCATTATAGGCCGGTTAGAGAGGACACCTTGAGAGGCGTCTGCATGGCCATTAATCATAATTGCTTTTTCAGGAAATTAAAAGTTTTACTTTGCAATTTGTTTAAATTTCATTCCAGGTCTGTTCCAACCAGAGCTGCTGCGAGACGCCAGTTAATTGGGTTTCAGTCAATGGGATGTGGTTTTCCATGTTAACAGGGGTTTATTGGTGGGAAGACGTGCAGGGCTAACTGGACAGCTTCCAGCAGTCCGGGGCCAAAGACTCCTATATATTTATGGGTCCTAAATCTGGTTTGTTACACCCAGTAACCTGGTAAAGAAAGACAGTATTACTGGGATGATATCTGGCACCAGAAGCTCACCTCATATCTGTCAGTGGAAGAGGTGCCTTCATGCTCTTGCTGCTACTGTTGATATTTGTTTCCAAAAATAACAAACAAAAAAACAAGAAGCAGGAAAAGACAAATTATTCTGTCACATGGCGAAATAAAAGGAGTCAGGTCAGAATATTCCCATTTGGGTTTGACATTATTATAAAACGTGCGCACTGGAGGTTCTTCTGCTTTAAGTCTCACACATTTTTCCTTGGTTTGGGAAAATGCAGTTGGTTTTACAACCTAAAGTTTCTGGTCGATTCATTTCTGGCATGATCTGACGCAAGACCTCGAGTCCTCCCTCAACAATCTTCGCCTGTTTCTCAGTCCTGTGGCACGTATTTTCTTCTTATTTGCTCAATCAAAGGATGGCCATTTATCATCGAGAAGACAGCCTCGTATTTTCTACCTTGCCCGCTCGTTTCAGGACCAAATTCAGCATTTTTATGGAAAACTGCAGTCATTTTGATTGATGAAATCCAAAGATGTCCAAAACAATCCGGGGGATCCCCAACTGTGGCGCACCGGCGGGGTGCTCCAGTGTTGTCATTGTTCCCAGGAAGAAAGGAGCGCGGTCCGGAGAACACCAGGGGAAAAAATACGATTTTCAGTTCAAAAGGGGCCAGAAAAGCAGCATTTCTTTACAGGCAGTGGGAAAGTGGAGGAAAAACCTTTTCCACTTGCCAGACGACAACAAATACTTGCTTGGCTTTTTCCTCTTGATGCATTCAGCTATAAAGGCATGGGCTAATAGAAACAGGCAGAATATGAATTGATTATTATTAACTGTGAGGGTTGATGTTGTTTGTGTTCTCGCCTGTGCGGCTGAATGGCTGGTGCGACACATCCCCCTGCATTCATCCGATTTGCGCATAATAGGCTCATTGTGTGTCATGTAGCCGCGAAAAGTAAAATAACTATTCCCTTCAAACCGATTTCAGACAGCGCCCGTCGTAGCTTTATTTACCGCGCGTTGTCTTGTTTGCAGTGATTCATAATGTCACAAGAAATGTCACCTGTCTTGGCCTAATTGGACCTTTCTGTTATTAATACCGGGAGTGTGGCTCCCTTTTGCACCCGGAAATAAGCCTATATTGCGTACTTAATACAGCGTCACCCAAAGGGGAGATTCAATAAATCTCCCTTTAACGCGCGCTTCCCTGAAAACTCCTTCAGGCGAGTGGAGGCCGTGTCAAGATTGCGATTGTGCGCCCAGTGCTTAGGACCAGCTGCTCCCAGGACAGACAAGCCCTTGTCAATTAGGCGGTGACAAGCGGTCCTCCAATGCCTGCAGGCGCTCCACCAGCCAGCAGTGTACAGTCCCGCAATTAGTATTCATTTCTGTCGAGACCCTCTCGGAGCGCGCAGACACAGGCCGGGTAAATGGCCAAACATTGTCCAAATAAACCGAGAGCACAAATGACAACGTGGTAATGGGCCAGTGTTAACCGCAGCGCGCGCCGCGGAGAAGAAAAACGTTTGAATTTTAGGAAGAGCGGAACTAAAAACCCGGGACAACAATCAAAACACTCCTCACTGTTGTTCAGGGTTCTCACATGTTACTGCAAGCGCCGTATTTTCCAAGTGGAAGACTGATATTAAATTGTGACTTTATTTCATATTTAGTTGAAATATAATCTGGAGCCACACACACACCTAATGTTTATCCTGTTGATGCTGTTTATAAATGTTGGTGAAACATCGATGAATTTAATGAATTTCTCACTTTTAATAAGCCATGAAGTCTGCAGTTATAATAGATAATATATTGTAATGGGGACAAATCAGTGACAGACGGTTTGCAGTTGTAATCGTGAATAAGAGGCTGATCATTGGATGGATGACAGATCAAACTCACTTCACAGATGATCAGAACCAAAATCCAATTATTAACCTCTTATTAACACTTAATAACTGCAGACTGGTGATGAAAACCTCTCATTCATGACTTACTGACATTTATAACTCAAGTATTGGGCTTATGAGAAAGTAAAAGAAGCGTGGTACCACTTTCTAATAAAGCACTCTAATAAAAAGGCATATAGGATGTAACTAATGTCTTTATTAATGATTAATAATGATTTATAGATCAGTTATAAGCCATTCATTAAGAACAAATCCGTGGTTGTCAGTTTGTTTCTCCATTCTCTTGGTAAAAATGTGTTTATAGATGTTCATTCTAAAATAAATGGATTAAAACACACCAGTTTAAAGCCGGTACAAAGAGTCCCTTATTATAAACGTGGTAAGAAAGTTTTGATTTACAGTAACAGCAGCTCAGAGGAGTTTGGAACTAAACGCGTCTCGGTGCTGAGACCACAGCACATTTTTCGGTCCTATGAGAGAGTAATATAAATGTCAGGCCCGCACTGTCACAAACTGACAACCCATAGAAGGATTGCTCACCAAGCCCCTTTTTGTAAATGGTGTCACCGCAAGCAGCTGGTGGTGGCATTCCCGGGCCTCGGACGCTGCCCTTTGGCCCTGGGGGGTTGGACTCCGGACAGGGCGGTCCACGCCGTCTCCACAGCGCGCCGTGATAGCTCGGGTGCAGCTGGGCAAGTTTCCAGCAGGAGAAGCTGGGGCAAAGTCGGGCGAACAAAAACCCCAGAGCTCACCAGGCCGAGTGGGATCATTAGTATGAAGCGTTTGTTTAACTAATTAGCAAGCTGGGGCAGCCAGAGGGAGGCTTGTATAGCGACATGGACGGTCATTATATGGCAAAAGGTATATGGCATCCGTCATTTCTGCGTCACAAGAGGATGAATGCAGTGTGGCTGAAGCGCGGAATCAAGTGCAGATCGTATAGTGACCATGTGAAAGCCTTCAGCTCGTTGGGACATGAAGGAACACCTCATAATTCATCACAGTGGCGCGAATCATGACGCTCTGGCTGGCCCGACATCCCTCTGCTTCCCTCACCAACAAACGGAGGAGTCTGCAGTGGCTGAGTGAACTGACTTCATGGCTCTGTGAACAATACGTCGTTATTTTCGGGGGAAGATGGTTCCGCAGGGTTCAAAAGTACAGGATGGGGAACAGGGCAGCTCACTGAAGTTAAGAACAGTGCAACAGCACTAAGTGCCAACAAAAGGAGCCACAGAGCATTCAGCTGTGGTGGAGCAGGAGAAGCTGGGTGGGGGGGCGGCTGTGGTCCCGCGTTAAATATGGGAAAGTTTGGGGAACGAGGTCGACGGGTCAAGAAAGTCAAAAGAGAGCAGTCTTGATGACAGAAGGAATTTAATATCAAAAATACATAAATCTTCAGTGAGGGCAAGCCGAATAATGGGGCACAAAGGAGGCGAGTGTTTAGAGTCACACTGATTTGTTGTTGGTGATTAAATGGATAGGCCAAGTTGTTAACATTTAACACAAAACGTTGGCACTAGAATAGAGGCTGGTCTGACT
>NW_019174586.1:11706554-11775875 GCF_002260705.1 Seriola dumerili
TCCAGACCTGAATCATTTTTGCCAGCCCGAGAACTATCAATTACTTGGAAACCCAGACTCTGGTCTTATGGTTGATCGTAGTTCTCAGATGTTTCCAGGAAACGAGGGGTTGATCAAAGCCGCATGGTATTTATTAAACCTCCTCATTCATCATTTCATGCGGTGCCTGTGTCCTCCTCTCACCTCCTCAGCCCCCCCCAGCACTCCACCAGCCAACCCCTGCTATTTTCACCCCACACACATCCGTCGCTGCACTTATCCAGCCTCAGACGGCTGCTGGCTCGATAGCTAAACGGATTATCCAACAACAGAGCACCTCTCCTTCTCCCTCTCTTCCTCTCCCTCTCTCTCTCCCTCTCTCTCTCTCTGTCTCTCCATGCACTCCTCTAGCCGTGGGTCCTCGGAGGCGGAGGGGTCCTATTGAGCGGGGCCCTGGCTCTCCACTAGCCAGGCTCTTTATTGAGGCGTCTATGGGGCTTTATGCTGCCAGCGCTCGGCCTTGCCCTCGCCATCATCAATCATCCTCGGCTCCAGGGCTGCTATCACTGCCCAGACAGGCGGCCAATCACAGCCTTCCAGGAAGCTCTATAGGAGATGGAGAGAGAAGCAGAGAGGAGAAGAAAAAAAAATAGAGAATCAGTTTGTTTCTGTTGCTGCCAGTCTCAAGTCTGATTTGATTGGCATCTTCTGTACCTTCTGGGTGCATGACAACACTGGCAGATCGGCCTGTGTGGTATTTGATTAGATCATGAACTGAGAGTCTGAGTCATGAAAGCACATATAACCATGTTAAAATAATAATTGCAGAAGGCATTTGGCAGCAATAACAAAGCCTTTTATGACAGATCTATATTAATCTTATAAGTCTGAATTTTAGAAGAGGGGCTGGGTGTACAAATATTAAAGCAAAACTATAAATCCCTAAAGGAATAAAGGAATATTCTGGCTGATAAAACCTGATATGGTCCCTGAAGACTCACTGCTGGGTGCCACAGCCACACTGGAAGTTTCTGTGGGAATAATATGAGTTTATTTAAACAAAAGTCCAACAAAAAAGAGGAGAATTTGTATGTTAGAGCTCACTCTCCTCTTTTCTTTTTCATCAAGCCTCAACAGGAGCCTATGTCGAATTTCTACTCAAGGCTTAACTTTTTTAATAACGATTTTCTTTTTCTCTTTTCTTTCTTTTTTTTTTTTTTTTTTTTTGCCCCATCTCTCCTGCAAAGCCTGAGCTCTCATCCTGCTCCAGGAGAAATAGGCGGAATCTGATTACAGACCTATTTTACAGCAGACGCCGGGGCGCAATAAAGGGAGAGAGAGCACGGAAACGGGACTCGGCCCATCAATTAGATCTCTATTAGCAGCCAATGCAGACCTCACCTCAGGAAACGCCGGGGCCCTGAAATTAAGCAATTCTTCAAGCACGACAAGCCAGTCAACTCTGCTATATCTTTGAGAAAAGAAGAGGAGGAGGAGGAGGAGGAGGGGATGAACTATCCTACAATAAAAAGCATAATAGGGAAAAAGGAATAAAGCCTAATTGTGGTGATAAAAAAGAAGCATAAAAGCCTAAAACCAAGGTAAGGTCACTTCTCATGACCAAGTGCAGACTATAAATCCTTATTTTAATCACATACAAATGTATTAATATGCTGTTGGATGTTTCAAAAAATCATAACGTGCAATAAGGTCAAAATCGTCTGAATAGGCTGCAGAGACACAGCATAAGACAGTGTGACTGACCTGCTAAACCTACCAACAGAGTCAACATATGAAGCATTACATTAGTATCATAGCAATAAAACAATGATTTTTGCCTTGTTTTCTTGTCCTATAAACTCCTTCCGGTGCCATTAATCTCCAACTGTTGACCCGCTGACCTGAGGCGGGACAAAATGTCAATATTGGATAATTAGCGGCGGCATTAAGGCCGGTTAGAGAGGACACCTTGAGAGGCGTCTGCATGGCCATTAAATCATAATTGCTTTTTCAGGAAATTAAAAGTTTTACTTTGCAATTTGTTCAAATTTCATTCCAGGTCTGTTCCAACCAGAGCTGCTGCGAGACGCCAGTTAATTGGGTTTCAGTCAATGGGATGTGGTATTTCCATGTTAACAGGGGTTTATTGGTGGGAAGACGTGCAGGGCTACTGGACCAGCTTCCAGCAGTCCGGGGCCAAAGACTCCTATATATTTATGGGTCCTAATCTGGTTTGTTACACCCAGTAACCTGGTAAGAAAGACCAGTATTACTGGGATGATATCTGGCACCAGTAGCTCAACCTCATATCTGTCAGTGGAAGAGGTGCCTTCATGCTCTTGCTGCTACTACTGATATTTGTGTCCAAAAATAACAAACAAAAAAACAAGAAGCAGGAAAAGACAAATTATTCTGTCACATGGCGAAATAAAAGGAGTCAGGTCAGAATATTCCCATTTGGGTTTGACATTATTATAAACGTGCGCACTGGAGGTTCTTCCTGCTTTAAGTCTCACACATTTTCCTTGGTTTGGGAAAATGCAGTTGGTTTTACAACCTAAAGTTTCTGGTCGATTCATTTCTGGCATGATCTGACGCAAGACCTCGAGTCCTCCCTCAACAATCTTCGCCTGTTTCTCAGTCCTGTGGCACGTATTTCTTCTTATTTGCTCAATCAAAGGATGGCCATTTATCATCGAGAAAGACAGCCTCGTATTTTCTACCTTGCCCGCTCGGTTCCAGGACCAAATTCAGCATTTTTATGGAAAACTGCAGTCATTTTGATTGATGAAATCCAAAGATGTCCAAAACAATCCGGGGGATCCCCAACTGTGGCGCACCGGCGGGGTGCTCCAGTGTTGTCATTGTTCCCCAGGAAGAAAGGAGCGCGTCCGGAGAACACCAGGGGAAAAAATCACGATTTTCAGTTCAAAAGGGCCAGAAAAGCAGCATTTCTTTACAGGCAGTGGGAAAGTGGAGGAAAACCTTTTCCACTTGCAGACGACAACAATACTTGCTTGGCTTTTTCCTCTTGATGCATTCAGCTATAAAGGCATGGGCTAATAGAAACAGGCCAGAATAATGAATTGATTATTTTACTGTGAGGGTTGATGTTGTTTGTGTTCTCGCCTGTGCGGCTGAATGGCTGGTGCGACACATCCCCCTGCATTCATCCGATTTGCGCATATAGGCTCATTGTGTGTCATGTAGCCGCGAAAAGTAAAATAACTATTCCTTCAAACCGATTTCAGACCAGCGCCGCTCGTAGCTTTTATTTACCCGCGCTTGTCTTGTTTGCAGTGATTCATAATGTCACAAGAAATGTCACCTGTCTTGGCCTAATTGGCACCTTCTGTTATTAATACCGGGAGTGTGGCTCCCTTTTGCACCCGCGGAAATAAGCCTATATTGCGTACTTAATACAGCGTCACCCAAAGGGGAGATTCAATAAATCTCCCTTTAACGGCGCTTCCCCTGAAAACTCCTTCAGGCGAGTGGAGGCCGTGTCAAGATTGCGATTGTGCGCCAGTGCTTAGGACCAGCTGCTCCCAGGACAGACAAGCCCTTGTCAATTAGGCGGTGACAAGCAGGTCCTCCAACTGCCTGCAGGCGCTCCACCAGCCAGCAGTGTACAGTCCCCGCAATTAGTATCAATTTCTGTCGAGACCTCCTCGGAGCGCGCAGACACAGGCCGGGTAAATGGCCAAACATTGTCCAAATAACACCGAGAGCCACAAATGACAACGTGTAATGGGCCAGTGTTAACCGCAGCGCGCGCCGCGGAGAAAGAAAAACGTTTGAATTTAGGAAGAGCGGAACAAAAACCCGGGACAACATCAAACACCTCCTCACTGTTGTTCAGGGTTACACATGTTACTGCAAGCGCCGTATTTTCCAGTGGAAGACTGATATTAAATTGTGACTTTATTTCATATTTAGTTGAAATATAATCTGGAGCCACACACACCTAATGTTTATCCTGTTGATGCTGTTTATAAATGTTGGTGAAACATCGATGAATTTAATGAATTTCTCACTTTAATAAGCCATGAAGTCTGCAGTTATAATAGATAATATATGTAATGGGGACAAATCAGTGACAGACGGTTTGCAGTTGTAATCGTGAATAAGAGGCTGATCATGGATGGATGACAGATCAAACTCACTTCAGATGATCAGAACCAAAATCCAATTATTAACCTCTTATTAACACTTAATAACTGCAGACATGGTGATGAAAACCTCTCATTCATGACTTACTGACATTTATAACTCAAGTATTGGGCTTATGAGAAAGTAAAAGAAGCGTGGTACCACTTTCTAATAAAGCACTCTTAATAAAAGGCATATAGGATGTAACTAATGTCTTTATTAATGATTAATAATGATTTATAGATCAGTTATAAGCCATTCATTAAGAACAAATCCGTGGTTGTCAGTTTGTTTCTCCATTCTCTTTGGTAAAAATGTGTTTATAGATGTTCATTCTTAAATAAATGATTAAAACACACCAGTTAAAGCCGGTACAAAGAGTCCCTTATTATAAACGTGGTAAGAAGTTTTGATTTACAGTAACAGCAGCTCAGAGGAGTTGGAACTAAACGCGTCTCGGTGCTGAGACCAAAGCACCATTTTTCGGTCCTATGAGAGAGTAAATAAATGTCAGGCCCGCACTGTCACAACACTGACAACCCATAGAAGGATTGCTCACCAAGCCCCCTTTTGTAAATGGTGTCACCGCAAGCAGCTGGTGGTGGCATTCCCGGGCCTCGGACGCTGCCCTTTGGCCCCTGGGGGGTTGGACTCCGGACAGGGCGGTCCAGCCGTCTCCACAGCGCCGTGATAGCTCGGGTCAGCGGGGCCAAGTTTCCAGCAGGAGAAGCTGGGGCAAAGTCGGCGAACAAAAACCCCAGAGCTCACCAGGCCAGTGGGATCATTAGTATGAGCGTTTGTTTAACTAATTAGCAAGCTGGGCAGCCAGAGGGAGGCTTGTATAGGCGACATGGACGTCATATATGGCAAAGGTATATGGGCATCCGTCATTCTGCGTCAACAGAGGATGAATGCAGTGTGGCTGAAGCGCGGGAATCAAGTGCAGATCGTATAGTGACCATGTGAAAGCCTCAGCTCGTTGGGGACATGAAGGAACACCTCATAATTCATCACAGTGGCCGAATCATGACGCTCTGGCTGCCCGACATCCCTCTGCTTCCCTCCCAACAAACGGAGGAGTCTGCAGTGGCTGAGTGAACTGACTTCATGGCTCTGTGAACAATACGTCGTTATTTTCGGGGGGAAGATGGTTCCGCAGGGTTCAAAGTACAGGATGGGGACAGGGCAGCTCACTGAAGTTCAAGAACAGTGCAAACAGCACATGCCAACAAAAGGAGCCACAGAGCATTCAGCTGTGGTGGAGCAGGAGAAGCTGGGTGGGGGGGCGGCTGTGGGTCCCGCGTTAAATATGGGAAAGTTTGGGGAACGAGGTCGACGGGTCAAGAAAAGTCAACAAGAGAGCAGTCTTGATGACAGAAGGAATTTAATATCAAAAATACATAAATCTTCAAGTGAGGGCAGCCGCATAATGGGCACAAAGGAGGCGAGTGTTAGAGTCAACACTGATTTGTTGTTGGTGATTAAATGGATCAGGCCAAGTTGTTAACATTTAACACAAAACGTTGGCACTAGAATAGAGGTTGGGCAGAATGGAAAGGGGGTTTCCTGGATGGAGCCATGACATGCAGAGAGACAGCTCGGGTGTCGGGACAGATCTGCCGCCACACCGGGGACATTCGATCCGTTCGCGGCAGCAGGAACGTTTAAGAAATATAATTATATTAGGTCGCGTTTAAGTTGGATTTGTGTGGCTGAAAATAGTCCATCTGTTGATCATTTGATTTGCTGCTGCGTGTGGCTGACTTTGGCTTTGAGTCTTCCCTGCAAGAGATTTAAAGGAGGGGGGGGGGGGGGGGTGCTCTTGTTGCGCATTTACGCACCAATTTTACGCATTTTGTGAATCTTCAGTGGTGCACACTGACGGGTAAACCAACTCCAGCTTGTTGAATCACAGTGTCACTGCATGGACATCTTTCTTCTCGTACAATGTAGAGATTAATCTTCCCATCCTGTAGGACATAGGCCTACATCTGTCCCCACATCCCACACTGGACGCAGCGCTGAGAACTCTGTCTGACCTTCGCCCTCGCCCCTGCGAAGCCCTGCAAGTTCCCCGGCAGTCGCAAACAACTCTGAATTCCATAATTCTTCACGAAAAGGCACTATTAGGGAAAAATCCTTCCTTTTTGACAATTTAATAGTGCAAACTAATCATCTGGTTGACACGGGCCATTCATCTCCGTACAGGCGGACAAAGACAAGGCCTTTTCCATAGGTTCGTCTGGATCCTGCAGTCAGACCAGCCTCTATTTTGAGATCAAGTGCACAATAAAAGCATTGTGACTGCCTAATGGCTATGTTTGTGAAGCCACCCAAAACCCAGTGTATTAAATGCATTTTTTGCAAAGAATGAAAAATAGGCCAACGTGGACTAACTGCCGCAGAACTGCGAATAAACCGGTCTCCGTGAGAAGCAGAATGGCACCAAACTTTGCTCGGATACTTAAAGCAATCAAAACACGAAACAAAAGAAAAGATCGGGGACAAAAACTGGTCGCCACAAAATTGCTCAAACCCCCCAAGTTATGAATTCGTTTCTGAATCAATTTAGCGGCGCAGGCATTTTCCAAACATCCTCTTGCGGGAGTAACAAGACAGGGAAATTGATCCGGTGAGACCTCACCTCTCGGTGCGCCTCAATAAAAGAGACATCAGCCTCTCTCGACGACTGTATAATTTTTAATATATATGCAATAAATGTTCAATTTGTTTCCAGAAATGACGGGAAATAATAACGTCAAATTTTAAAGCCATCCATTACAGCCAAACAATGCTCGTGCATACTTACTCTAACGCACAGTGCTTTGATTAATTCACATTTTGATTGTGTTTGATAAAGCAATAACGTTACAGCGCCTGATTTTGGAGCAGTTGGACCATTTTCCATCCCGGAGAACAAATATGATGCTGGCTGTGTTTTGATACGTAGCTACTATATATTTTAAAATTATATCTACATTTAATGTGTTAAGCCCATTTTTAGAGGTTCTTCTCTTTGTTGTCCAGGTGGGATCTGCTGACCCCCCCCCCCCCCCCCCCCCCCCCCACACACACACACACACACACACACACACACAAATTATCCAAATTATGAGTGACATCTAACCATAGATGTCACTATGTGTCTTTAGCAGTAGTGATTTAAAACTCTAAATCCTCAGGTGCAAAAACTCATAATGACAAATTCATCAATTTCTTGAAGAGGTTAAATTAGTTAATTACATACTTACAAGGCCAAGCTTTAATAGTAATTAGAGGTTGATGTCCACATACTCCCCATAAAAACATCTCATGCTGTTTCCAGCTTTCTTTCACAGTCCTCAGATCCTCATAACAGACGTATAACATCACAAATCTACCCTCCTGAAAAAGCACAATGGTTGACCCTAATATGATATAAAATACATTTAAAAGTGATAATTAATGATATATCTTTAAAGATCCATTGAGTAAAAGGTCACAGTCACTTCAGGTTTTAGTGCCACATTAAAAGTCGTCAGGAATATGACTGTGTTTTCAGTCTGGTCGCAGCTCATACGAAGGTATGTTGAGATGGGAGCAGGGCAGGTAGCAGGAGGCCGGGGGTCTCGGATCACTGTAGACTTTGACACAAAGTGCATTAAGTCGGCTGATCTCTCTCAAACCATTTGATTAATTCACTCCCATTCAAACCCAAGCGAGCAAGGAGTGGAGGGACGTGACCAATGACATAATAGGCTCTGTCAAACCGCCTTGCAAAACGCCCAGACCATTTGTGGTGACAATCCTGATGCCATCAGTTCCATTATAGGCCCCCATTCAACCCAGAAACAAACATAGCTTTACTCCAAAAAGGGAAAAGTCAGCTTTCTGGTGGATCCCCTTTGCTTTCTATGTCAATAGTTTTTGGCTCAGGGCTGGATGTGGGCATCAGATTCCCTCCAGCCTCTATAGCAGTGACTGAACACAAAATGTAGTGATTGTTTTTATCACCAAACATTAAATAAACACGTGTTAGATACAGACATACACTGAGACCAAGGAGGAACATTACAGTGATTAGATGTTTCAGAATATTATGCTGCTTTTGAACTGAGAGCATTAAAGATTTTCAAAATAAATCTCGCTGCTCTTCTCTGAAAATGCATAAAAATAACGATATAACACAATACACTCTTCTGCTGTTAAGAGATGATAATTGTATTATGATTTAACTCTTTACATTCCAGCGCATGCAAGAAACTCATTTCCTCTTTCCTGAAATCACTTTAGTGATAATGACGTCAATCAAAACAAAGAAGAGGGTTTATATATAAAGTTGTTTCTGAGTCTATAAATATATAAACAGTAGCACTCAGTGATGAAGAAGTGGAGCAAATGTAGCAGCAGAGACTTTATAAATCGGAGCCTTTGCTGTAAAATGGATGACTTGCCTGCAAGGACAAGGCTCATGAGGAGAGCTGAGAGGCCAAGAGTACAGCCTGCCTGAATCTGGGCTCTGCAGCCATATAACAACCACGTTAGAGAGTCAGACTGTCAACCACCTCTGCAAGAAAACATTAACAATCTGCCCCAAATATACGTTTTCCTCAAATCAAAGTAAAATCCTTTGTGTCAATCTCCCTCAAGATGGTGAAATACTCAGAGTCTGCATGTTGAATATCGTTATAGGGCGTTTTACATGTTTACATGTTACAGGGATTATAATCGTACAAGAGGAGCAAGTGAGTCTCCGAAAACATTTTTGGAAAATGTTGCATGGTCAAGATTAAGATAAGCTTTATTTAGAAAATGTATCCTGGCTTCAAAGTTACTGCAGCACAAAAAACCCCATCCATACAGCACTTACATTACATTACATCCAACACATCAACGCTCTCATGTGCCTCAGTGCAGTAATAAGGAATCTGATAAAAAACCATGTTTCACAAATGCATTTATTTTTACCAGCAACATCCTATTTTTCCTTCTCTTTCCTGCAAAAATTGATGACAGATATCAACCTATAATAATAATAATAATAAATAAATAAATAAATAGATAAATCTGTTGTAATCTGCCAAAAAAACAATAGAAAAAACAAACAAAGGACATGAGACAGTTGCTTTCAGCATGTCACTGAAGTAAACAACCAGTTTAACTAATGAGCTGCTGCAGTTGGTGCAGAATGCTAATCAGAGCCTTGACTTCCATTCTGTGAAAATAATACAGGCCTATATGTTATTTAATAATAGATATTATATATTATTTTAAGGGGAATCTAAGTGACTTTGAAATGTTTTGCAAATCATAAAAAAGGTAAAAGCATGAATGTAAAAGTTGCTTCTGCGGAGCTGAAGAACATTCACACTAAGTCCAGGTTTTAAATATTTTCTAAGTCGCACATTGTCAGAAACGAGCAGCATTGATCTAAAATGTTTATTTTGCCTTTTTTTTCTATTTCAATCCCTCAGAGAAATAAATGAAATAGGTAAGTGGTGAAAGTGTGTAAAGACCTTTGTTCGTTTATCCGCTATAAATCATTCACATCGCAGCCCATCATGAAATAATCTGAGCGGGTTTGTGGCTCATGTGAAACGCCTTCTTACAATCGGGCAACAAAGAGATAAAAGGCAGAAAAGGTCTGTTGATAACTCGCTTTATTGTTTCTTTAACCAGTTTGATGGAAATCCACCGTGTCCTTCTTTTCCACACTATCAAACCGATTCTTTCTTCCCGTCGTCTTCCTCGCTTGTCCCGATTTTCATCCCCTTCCACACCCTGTTTGTTTTGGCCGAATAGAGCCAGACACTTGGATACACAGCCATTACAGGCGCTTTCACTCCACTATACACCGCGGTTTATTTCTTTTCGAGGGCTCTCGCTTTGGTCTCTCACTCACTCCTCTTTCTCTTTTCAAAACTGTTGACGCAGAAGCTTTAAAGGAAAAAGATTAAAGGCGGGATAAAGTGCGCTCAGGACGAAAACCTTTTTGTTTACACCGATGTCAGAATGTAAGAAAAATATAAGGCCTTATTATTGTAGGTATACTGGTGATAATAGCAGCGCTGATAACAGATACCCTCAATATAATAATAATAATAATAATAATGGTAGTAAATAATAATAAAATAATTTAAACAATAATAATAATGATTATATTATTATCGAGTTTACAGAAATGTCCAACATAAACTGCAGAAGCCCACATTGCTCATGCAGCATCATGTAACTTTGATTTCATTTCATTCTTTTTGAAAGTATTATTATAAAATAACCTGTTCATATGCTGTTCATTTTCTTTTCGATTGAGCTTTTTGGGGTTTTTTAATTAGTAGATAGCAATGTCACATCCTTTAAGCTGTAGTAACCTGTTTTTTGTTGTAGGACTTTAGTGATGCACAGAGGAGGAGAAAATCTCATAAATTCTCCGTTTGTCATGAAAACAAAAATAAAAACGAAGGGATTTATCTCAAGTGCTTTATTCTTTAAATAAAACGCTCGACTCTGGCATCAATAGATATTCATACTAAGTATAGGCTATACGGTAAAAATGCTTTTTGTTAAATCGTTTCATTTGCAAACGGCTACAAGTGGCCCAGGATTTAAAAAGAGAAATGTTATTTCAGGATGAGTACGAGCTGATGCTCCTGTAATGTCCCTTCAGTGAAGCGCTCTGTGGCTCTGGTACCCCTCAGTACCACCGTGGCTCTTTTTCAACATCCCTCTCATATTCCTGCAAAAGCCTCTATATCTATAATTCAGTGGTGCAGGGGATTTTTCTCTCTCTGAAAACGCATCAGAGCATCACTCAGTTCCTCCTCAGGAGCCCGGCCAAATTAAAAGTCGAGCAGAAAATGTTGTCTCATTTAAATTCTCACCTTGATCTCTCTGGTGGCTGGTAATGGTCCGAGAGGAGCTGACGCTTAAAAAATCATCAAGGTCTATTCTGACTGTTCGCTACGGTTTGGAAAGTTCTGTCAAGCCCAACAAATGAGACGACACGGTAAAGAAAAACAGAACAACAACAGAAAATAGTGACATTGTTTTTGCATCAGGCAGAATCATCAATTAAACATAGAAAATGCATGCGAGGCAGGGCGCTGCAGCCTTACTTACTCTGTGCTGTGCTGAGTCTCCGCAGTTTAATTACAAGCCCTAATTTCCCATCGCAGATAGTGTCAAAAAATCTGCGACTATTTCTCAGAGATTCCCTTTAACAAGTGGAAACTTAGTGTCCTCCTGCACCATTTTATACATGATGAGCCGTCAGTAATGGGATTATTAAACAAAAACGTTTCAGGCGCTGGCGTTAACCTTTTTTAATGCCTAATTAGGTTTTGCAAAGAAATAATTAGATTCTACAGTGCTTACACTGCCTATATTTTCAAATGGCATCTGCAGCAAACACATCATCCTGCGACACTGGTGCCAATAATCTGCGGATATATTCGCTACAGTAGCAGTCAGATGTAAGATTTTAAAACATGTTGGGACCAAATAAGGTGCACTAAAAGGTAAAATAATTATCCAACACAGGCTATAGGCCAACCTGCAGCGACATGATCGTCTGGTCGACTGCGCCCTCTTGTGGTAGCTTCCCAAATAGCATTTAAATTTAATAAAGCAGAGGATCATCTGGATGAAAGTACGAGCAAAGATGCAAGTACTGGACAAATCTGCAATTCAAATCAAAAGCTGTAAATATCAGAATCCTGATATTCTTCAGCTGTGAAACACTTCAAGAAAACTTTTAAAAATGAAGTCAGAGAATCGGTTTCTGCTCCTCAGATGTGGGCGTTGTCCACGGCGCAGCCGCACTCTGCAGCTGTGCATCTCTAGATGTAATGCTCAAAATACACTGAGCACAGTCACCGGTGTAGCTCTGTGAATCCCAACACTACCAATGACTGTGGTGCAGTCTGAAAACGGGGCGAGGTTAATAGAGACTTCTGATTATGAACAATTTTATAACAAACACTGTTGTCGGTCTCATATTCTGCAAATAAGCAACAGAATGTAACAAACCTTTGCCCTCTGTTCACTACTTTAATCATTGTTGTAGTTAAATGATCATTGTTAACATTTGTTTCATGGGTGAAGTTTCAACATGCAAACCTCCTCTTTTTCCTCTTCTGCTACACCGTAGTTCCAAGAAATAAAAGATTATATGGGCGGAAAGTTGACAAAACAAAAAGATATCCAGTGATAAAATACTCTCAGGAGAAACATATGAATACATGCATTAAACAAAAGCCTAATATCAGCAGATAAGATTAACTTAAAGTGAGACTAAACTTGACTATCTGTTAAATTCTAATAGCAAACTGTTGTACATGTTCAAACTAAGCTTGGAAATCCTGGTCTTAAACACTCCTCCTTACAAAGGGAACGAGTCACAAGAGACATTCAAGTGTTTCATTTGAAGGCTTCAGAACATTCTCAGATGTTCTGATAGCCACTTGTAATCGTTTTATTTGGAAATAATTTGGTCTATAAATTGGTCACAAAGACATACAGCTAAAACAATGTCTATAAAACTAAACACTGATAAGCAAACATGCTGTAAATGTTTACAATGAAGCAGCTAGATACACATATGGCTGATATGCTGATATACAGTGTCTATATACAGGCCACACTGTAAACTGTGTTATTAATAGTACAACGGTATGCAAAAAGTGCTGGAATAAATAGAGCACAAGTAAGAAGTTACTATTCATACAGTAGCCTACATACTGTGGCTTTTTATGTACAGTGTATGCAATACATTTAGTTTTAGGTAATTTACAAAAAACATTAATCATTAACATTTAATCACACACAATTTTTTTATTTTGGAAAACATTTAGCAGGCCTTACATTTCATTCTTTTGTCCACTAGAGGGAAGTGTTGCCCGTGAGCCTGTGAGATCTAAAATCTCGCGAGAGGAAATCTTCTCGCTTTAGAAGGTCAGCTGACCTACAGCCTGTCAGTTGCCCAGCACGCAAAGGACCATTTCGCCACTGTAAGCTTGGTAAGCTATCCGTTTTATTACTCGTAGATATGTTCATATTACGTACTGTCAACCGGGAGTATCAAGTCCGTACGGGCCTCTTTAAACAGCTGAAACAGCTAACGTAAAATAAAATTAATGACATGGCGAGAGACTAGGTAGCTAACGTTAGCTCACATGCTAGTAACGATGGTAACAGAATATTCTAGACCCACCTGCTACTAACGTTAGCTGCTAACGTTAGCATCCATATGATATATAAAAAAAACAGAGAGGACCTCACTGGTTATTTACATACTTAAGTCTCGACTGATCCACTTCGATCACTAGTAAGGCGTTAGGTTTTTCCATTGAAATTTAAAGTAATGTAACGTTAATCATTAATTTACCCAAAACAGCGAAGGCTAGGTGAGCTAATGTACCTACATCTTCCTCCTAAAACCGAGCAAATGCAAGGAAACTGCAAGTGTCTAAAACCAGTGAATTAACTGTCCCTGAAAAAGGCATTAAAGGCATTAAAAAGTCATACATGTGAGTGGCAGAAGTATTAAATATATTCTCCCTGCAAGAGTAATGTTAGCTTTAAGTGTTGGCTGTCTGTAGGGAAATGTTACATCCTTAAAAACTGAAAGTGGGGTTATTGTAACAGTGGAATTAGTTGCAGGAGGCTGTACAATCCGGTCAGCACCATCAGTAACTCTCACTACTGCAAGCTATTGTAGGCTATCTTGCTCCTACTGGTTCTCCATCAGACTTTCATTCATACTTTGACCAGTATGAGCAAGAAACAGGAACTAAATTGAAGTTTATGTGATCTTAAAAAGAAAGAAAACCTGAAATCACGGCCGTAGTTAATATACCATTAGGTCAGTGACTGTGTTGCTCTTCCTGTGCAGTTTCATCAAGATTCAGAAATTTACTCTTAAAAGCTACTCAGTACTACTCAGTAGTATCAATAGATACATTGAGGATTTTGGAATTTTGTTATACTACTACTGCATTAAGAAATTCAAAATTCACTTCATTGTAAATCTTTACATTATTCTCTAAGTCTTAATTCATAGCAGAAGTTACTTCAATAGAAAGCTCAACAGATATGGATGTGTACCTCACCTCTGTTAAAAACTCAGCAAACAGAAAAGCTATGAATATTTTTCTTAATATGTATTCAGATTGTGATGTAGTGATAAGTAACTATAAATTAGTTTCATTCTTGACTGCATCAAATCACATTTCTGGCCTTTTTTTTCTTCTCTCTTTTCATTTTTAGTTATTTATGTAGTTGTTGTAAGTTGTTTTATCAGGATTTTGTAACGCCTATTTCCTGTTGTTATACTGTTGTAATGACAAGACAAAGACAAAAAGAAAAAAAAATCTTTAAGCAAACTAGTGATCATAATCATAAATTGATTTAAAAAAAAAAAAATTCAAAGTCAGCTCAGTCAACTAAGAACAGAGGCTAGTGGAAAGTTTGTGATAATATAAGCTAACAAGTATTTAGCCCTGACTGCTGTTGATATGACTAGTCATTATTGCTTCATAATGTGACTGTTCTTTTCTACAGAAAGATCTACACTCCCAAAGATGGCTGACACAAACCAACAAAGCCCTCCTCCCCAGCCAGGGCCCATGGTAAGTTGCCTGCTTGACAATTATTTGCAGCTATTTCTCACCTTTTTAAGGTGCAATCTAGTGATTCTACTTTAAAGATACTCATCACAAGGAGTACTACTCATCCTAGAAAAACATTTGTATAATGACTTCTTTGGAGGGTGATTTCTGAAGCCCGATTAAGCAGTGGCTTGAGACTTTTTAACAGAAAGCCAGCATTACAAACCAGGGACTGAGGGTATTTACATAACAGGGAAAGCCTAACAAAACACACTATTAAGTTGCATAATGGAAACTGTTAGATCCAGTGTTTTTGGAGCTTTACCCATAGCGAGGAATAAAAGTCAGGGTATTTTGGCCTCAGCTTCATTGATTTTGTCTATGCTGCTTTTATTCTGCCTCTTGCATTGTCATTGGAGTCTCTAATTGCAAACACTCTTGGAAAACATTTACTCCTGCTGTGCCTGCAGCGCTAACTCTTATGTTCGCTCACAGTACATATGACACAGTTACCCAATCTTGGTATTCAGAGTTCAATTAACAATGTTTCATCACAAATTTTGTTTTTTAACGGTGGGGTAAATGTTAGCGGTGCAGTACTGGATTGCTTTATAATGTGCAGGTGATTCTTGTTATTGTGTCCACCACATGCAAACATACAGGTTTATTTTATCTGAAAGAAAAACTGTTTTGTTTTTGCAAGTCAGCACTTACACAGCAGCAGATCAGCTGTTAATGCAGCTGATGTATTTATTTGATTCCTTGAATTTGAGATAATGGTACATTTGCAACCTTTCTTCCTTCCTCAAACTGTGTATTCAAACTTGTCAGTTTATGTAGAACAGCTGTATTTCGGCCATGTCAGCTGAAGCAGAAGGTTCTTTGATGAGTTACAGCTGAATCTTATGACCTGACTTCTGATGAACGGGTAGTAAAAGTAACTGCTAGATTGAATTAAGTTGTTTTTTAATTTAGCTGGTTTATGCTAACCCTTGAGAGAACCATCATTGAATCAATTTTCAGTATACATGAGAAAACAGAAGGCTCACCCTGTCAGTTCAAATGCCCAAATGCTAAAACAGCTAATAGAAATCACCCAGCTCTTTGGCTGGATCTCAAGCTGTTACACATATTATATCATAAGTGATATGATACCTGGAGCAGCACTTTCTACTTTTATATGCCTGGATCACATAAGCTTTTTTTTTTCTTTCTTCCGCAGCAATTTTTAATGAGCAACAAGCTGGAAACTGCAATGTGGCTGTCACGGCTCTTCACCGTCTACTGCTCCGTAATGTTTATTCTACCAATTTTGGGGTGAGTGCACTCAGTGGCTCTTTGTTAATGTACTGACATCATAAAAAGACAGACAATTGACAGAAATGCACTTCTTTCAACTGATTCTCCTTTCTTTCAGCCTGTGTAGATATCCTAATATTTGTCATTGCTCATGTTTTTCAGACCTTATGCAGCAGCAAACTTCTATCAGAGAGCCTTGTTAGCGAACGCCCTCACCAGTGCTCTTCGCTTGCATCAAAGGCTTCCGCGCTTCCAGCTGAGCAGAGCTTTCCTGGCCCAGGCTCTTCAAGAGGACAGCTGCCATTACCTGCTCTACTCACTCATCCTGGTCAACTCCTACCCCATCACAAGTATCCTTTCACCTTGAAATACAATGCTGTTTACAGTATCTCTCTATACCTGGTTAAAATCGTGATGTCATACATAGATACTGAATACAGGACAGTTTATTTTGAGGTTTCCATTGAGTTGTTGTTATTGTTGTAGTTAATGAAAGTTTCTTGTCTTCTTTAATTGTTAGTGATTTACTCTAAAGATTCGAGCATTTGTACTTTCTAGTCTAATTCTAATTTTTACTTAAATTTATATTTTGTTTGTTGTGAAATTTTTTCTATGTAAGGTTTCTCTTCCGTCCTCTCCTTGAGCTGATTTTTAACTGTCAGATAAACGTGAAACCTGGTTTAGGGGAGTAGGAGATAAGAGAAACCTGACGTTCCCAGGTAGATTTATTCTGGAGAACACAATTTCTATGCCATGTATATGGGTTACTGGCGAAGTGTACATGACAAAGACTCAGCTGACAGGCAAAGTAGTTGGTGGAGTGTCTGGATGAAAGGAGAGATCATTACACTGGGTGATGTGTCCTCATATTTAAAATAAGTCTGTCTGAAGTCAGCCAAAAAATAAAAAAAAGGTCAGGAAGCAGCGTCTTCTATCACTGTTCAGTCAAAATTAGTGAGCCATGCTTCCCAAGTAAGTTGGAGGAAGAATAATCTCGTTACTGATTGGCTGTGTGTAAATGTGTTTTTTCCGATTAGCCACATAACCTGATTTCTCTGAGTAACCTGTTTAGTGAAGGGCACGTGAACGCACTGATTTTGATAACATGGTTGCACACTACACATTGAGTGGTTCCTCTTTCAGGAGGATTCACCATATAGTAAATGCTTCAGTATCATCAAATCACATGATTCTAACCATTAAAACATATTATCATGCTCTAGTAATCAAATCAAACTATGGTGGGAGGTTTGTTCTGTCGTTTTATGTTGATCTTTAACACTTGTATCCAGTGAGCATCTTCCCAGTCTTCCTCTTCTCCTTGCTTCATGCAACGACCTACACAAAGAAAGTCCTTGACGTGAGTATGAGGCAACAGTCACCTGCTGTGACTTTTAATGTTATTTATTAAAACGTCTGACAGAAAGCCATTTGCTGAATATTATTTAACACCAAGGTGGGACATTACCACCAGCCAAATGGTGTTTTAATTATCTACTCCATCAACCAGCCATTACTCAGGGACCAAAACCCAACCAAAAAAATCTAATAAAAGCTGATGATTGATAATGTGATTTTACATTTACTTTGTATCATTATTTCATGTAAACTCTGCGCCTCACTGAAAACTCACCTCACAACAGTTTTGTTGTCAGCTTTTGACTTTCTATCATCTCTCTTTGCAGTCCGTGGGCCCCAGCAGCCTGATGTTCATCAGAAACCTCCTGGACAAACTAACATCCAATCAGCAGAACATCCTGAAGTTCATCGCCTGCAATGAGATATTCTTGATGCCAGCCACTGTTTTCATGCTCTTCAGGTATTTGCTCACAACTGAAGTGAAAAGTTGTTTATTGTCAGGAGACATTGCAGATCCTTTATGTACTCATACACTCACTGAGCACTTTAAAATGAAAACCGTACATCCATAAGATGTTGGAGACTTTCCTTAGAGACTCTGCCTCAGGTTGAAATGACTGCATCACATAATTCCTGCAAATTTGTCTTTCTGTCAACATAAGGGAACTGTTATTGCAGTTTAGAGTAATGAAATAATGTAATGAAAAATGCCTAACAAATAAAGTTTAATATTTTTGTTATTTTGTATTATTGAAATATTGAACAATCCACAATTGTGTACTGTCAGTTTTGTTTTATTCATGTCTCTCAAATCTTGTTAACAGTGGCCAGGGAAGTTTGCTGCTGCCTTTCATTTACTACCGATTCCTCACTCTCCGCTACACATCCAGAAGAAACCCATACTGCCGGTAAGATGTTATCACAATATTTCATAATGTAAATGATTCTATACGTACAACAAGACAGTCATTATTTCATAATGAGCCCAAGCAGTTTGAAGAACATAAAACTTTTTTAATGATTCAGTACTTTTTTTCCACTGCTCCTAACGTGAAACATTCATCACTTGACACAAAAAAGTTTTAAACTGTTTTATAGCAAATCAAAAATAAATTAAAACACCAAAAGGAAAGTACTGTTTAAAGCCATGGAAATCTTTTCCTTGCACACTGAACTGATATGATCAACCAACATCAGCTCATCTCAGACACAGTATAGCAGTATTAGCGAGTATTGGCCAAAAAGTTACCAGGAAATTTCATTATGCCAGACATAAGTTTGAAGTAAGTCAGACACTGTGTCACCAGTACATGAGAGTTCACTGTTCATCTTTATTGATATATAATTGATGATGATGATATATTATTTTAAAACAAATCTAATTGAAATTGTTCTTGAAAAACCAAACAAAAATGTCTTTCATTGAAATGTTGCTTTGTAATTTCATTAGAGATGAAATGTACTAGTTGTCTTAATGGCAAACTGATTATTAAACACACTCTTCTTTCCACCTCAGCACCTTGTTCACAGAGCTGCGAATTCTTCTGGAGCACTTCATCATGAAACCTGCCTGTCCCGCCTTCTTCAGGAGAATGTGCCTCAGCAGTATCGCCTTCATCAGCCGCCTCGCCCCCACGGGCGTCTGATTACACTATGTAAAAGTTTTGTTTTCTTTTTGTTTTTTCCACCATTTAGGATGTGACTTAAACTTTGATGGGGACAGACAATGCCATCAACAGAAGGAACTGTTTTCTGAATGTCAGCTTTACAGCCTGTGCTCCAACTTCTCTGTATATTTGAGTACAGTTGAAGAGCAGCCAGTAATGCACTGAAGTCTCATGGTGATATTTCTTTTCCCATCTTCCTAATGTGACCTCATTCAAGCAGTGGACACCCCTCACTTTGTTACGTTCACTGAAAGGAGCACAGTAAACATCATCTGTGTTCGGCTGTTATCGGCTGTTGTACTTTCCTTTTATGTCCTTATTTATTCATGAAAATTGCTTATTCTGTGATGAAACATTAACATTCTGAGATTAGTAACTTAAATGAAAATGTTCTTATACATTATTAAAATTGTTCTTTTTTAAAAAATAATCATGTTGTACTTGAATGGATGGAGAATGCGGTTTGTTTGCAGTTTCTACCTAGTCTAATTTCTTTTTTATGTACAAAGCATCTGATGTTCTAATTTGTCTGAATGCCTGACTTTAAATGTATTCTATCATTGCCATCATTTAACAACATGCAGAATCTACGTAGCTATGGTGTCAAAATGGGTGTTGAATTGAGAAACAAGATATCTGCTGTATTTTATAGAATATTTTAAGGCACTAGCCATTTTTCAGTTTGAATGAATTACACAATGCATGTCATCCTTATGAATGCATTCTGACCTTGTTTCTCAGTTTGAAAACTGTTTTGAATTTACTTCATTTATTTGTTGCTTGTGTAGATTTCTCGCTCTTTGCATGCTATGATTTTTGTTTTTCTGCCATGTTAAATGTGTTTATTTGCCTACAAACAAACCACATTTTTATGACAAGAATAAAATGATCTCTTAATTAAACCAATAAAATATTAAAGTATAGTAATGTTGGTTTGTGCTTATTATTATGATTACTATAGTTGATCATGGCCTAATTATGAACTAATTTTAAAGAGATGAACCAGAGTATCTTGCTACTCGTAGATATACAGTACAACTATTGCTCTGTCTACAACCATTACCTCTTTTCAATGCAATATTTTCATTCTTAAACTTGAAAACGGTAGTTTTCAAAAACCGGTGTTGGAAAGTAACCAAGTACATAAGTAATGTACTTCAGTTTGGAGGTACTTATAATTTACTTAAATACTTCCATTTTATGCTTTTTTTTAAAAAAAAAAAAAAAAACTTTTACTCTGCTACATTTCAGAGGCATATATTGTACTTTTTACTCTGATAACTTAAGTTAGTACGCTTTGAAGATTCAGATTAATAATACAAAATATCAACATAAATGATGATGTGTTATTGTAGGTTAAGATAAAATAAGATTTTATTTATCTCAAGGGAGGAATTCACAAGGTACCCAACTGCAAAATTAAAGTAGTGCACATATTAATACATCAATAACCATAATCCAATGATATATATTATTATGAAATAGTTGATTTTACATTATTTGGATGCTAATACTTGTACTTGTAAAATTTTGAATGCGGTACTTTTACTTATAACAGCAAATTTCTACACTGTGTCCTTACTATACTTATACTAAGTACTTCTTCCACCTCAGTCCAAAACAATCTTTTCATGGTCAATTTACATTTACTATCTTCTTAGAGCTTTCAGCGCCATCTAACGGGCTACATCAACGAATAGAATTACAAAGGTTTTTTTTCTTTGTTAAATTTTGTTGAAGTGTACCTCGAGGCAGATATTACAACATGCATGCATTGAGGAATATTATGTGAAGCGATATTGAGCATTATTAGAAAACAAAGTCCAGGCGTATTTATCAGGAACGAGTCAACCAATCAGACCACAGTTTCAACCTTTGACTCACATCCAATGGTGTCACAGCTTGTTGTGACTACAGCGTTGCCGTTGGCAACGGGCAACTGCGTTTATCTGGTACTCAAGCCAGCGCTGCATTGACAGTTAAAACGTAATATTCGCGTTTAGTGAGGTTTCAATCCTACTTTACAATATACGGTGGAATTGGTTTGGCTCATGTGTTATTTATTTCTCTTAGTACATTTTTTTAATTATGATTTTCTCCTCTTCAAAGTAGACAGTTGGCGTGCGGATAAATCGCGTTAGCTAATTAGCTTGCTAGCTAACGTTAGCACGTTGAGCTAATCTCCTTGCTCTTGATAATCCTCGTCTCGCTTCACCATCACTTCGTCTTGTAATTCGGATGGACAATTTTAGCGATAAGTTGTGAAGGCCATACGGCTAAGGTGGACTGCAACTAATGATCCCTGAAGATTCATAGTCGGATTAACTTACTTGGAAGATTTGCATCAGACTTTTTCCTCTCTCAAAGATAAGACTCCCAGTAGAGAAAGAAGATGGAGCTCCACCTAAATCGAGTTGATTATATTCAGGTAACAAGAACTAAAGTCTATTTGATCAGGATTATGTCGGTCTCTCAGAGGAAATGGATTTCGATCATTTGAAGTTACTGTCATACTCGTATTCTGTTGATCTTGATCAGTAGTAGTTTTTGCTTTATTTTATTTGTCTTGTTATTTAGTTTTAATCCCCTATTTATAATTATTTTTATCTTACATCACTGAATTGGTTTAATCGTTTTTATCTTTTATCCTTAGTCCAAGACAATAAAAGTAACTTTGACCACAATTAAAGTCTATTCAGGGCATTTTCCTGATACTTTTTTCTTTCCCCCTGTTTTAATACGTGATCCTTTTCCACACAGGTTGGTGTGACCTCTCAGAAAACTATGAGGCTTCTTCCAGCATTGGGAAAAAAGGCAACCCAAAAGGTAGTATTACTTTCAGTGCAATACCAGTGCCTAACTGTTAACCTGAACTTATTATAGTTAGTGATGTGTGTGCTTTTTTTATCCAGCTCTTTATTATTGCAGCCTCATGGTGCTTGATTGGTGTTTCTTTGTTTCAGGTTGCTATTGGTGATCACGATGGTATATTGACATGTTTTGGGATGAAGAAGGGAGAAGCAGTGGTGTGTAACCTGGTTAAGATTTTTATTTCATTATCGTACAGCTAGTTGGATCTTAAAGTGCTGAATTTCTGTTTTTAACTGCAAGAATTTGACTTTCTGTTTTAGCCTGTGTTTAAGACGCTTCCAGGACAGAAAATATCCAGGATGGACCTTGGAGGAGCTGTGGGAACTCCACAGGAGAAGATCTTTGTTTGTTCTGGCTCTCAAGTCCGAGGATTCACCAAGAAAGGCAAACAGTTCCTCACTTTTGAAGCCAACCTCACTGAGACCATTAATGCAATGTAGGAGCCACTTCTGCCATTTCTACATACTTACACTGCTTAACTTGTTCAGAGCTGTATGATTTTTACTTCACTGATTGATGTTGGCTCTCTCTTTTCCAGGCACGTCTCAGGCGCTGACCTTTTTGTGTGTGCAAGTTACATCTACAACCACTACTGTGACTGCAAGGATCAGGACTACTATCTCTCTGGAGATAAAATCAATGATATCACATGTTTGTCGTCAGAGAACCTGACACACCTTGTCCCAGTCCTGGCATGCCAAGATCGGGTTCTCAGAGTCTTACAGGTAAACCAAGCTTGTATTTGTATGTATATGTTCATATTTAATGTATATGTATTTGTCCTGAGTTCAGTCAGATGAGACATAGTTTTTTCTTCTGTAGGGATCCGAGCTTTCCTATGAGATTGAAGTACCTGGCCCTCCATCTGTCTTGGAATTGTACAACAAAGATGGAGGCAAGTTAACTTGTCTATGTGCTAAAACATGAGATTAATTTATATGGAGCAGATCCAACATAATGTGAGTGATGTCTCTACAGGAGAGGAAATCCTCTATGGAACTACAGATGGTAAAATAGGATTGGTCCAGATCGGTGAGGGCTCAGCTGCGACCAAATGGGAGATCGACAATGACAAAAAGAAAGGAGGTATGTTGTTTACAGGACCATACCAGAGTGTTGCGTCTTTTAGCCAATGAAATATAAATCTATGTGATTTTAATAACAACCCATTTCCACAGCATATGTGTAATTAAATTGCAGCATATGGGTAAACCATGATGTGTCCAAGAATTTCCATACAGTGTATACCAGTATTCCTTCTCTTTGTTGTTTTGATTCAACCTTTCACAGCACTGTTATTCTTTTCTGTCTCCCATCAGGAATTCTCTGCATTGACACTTACGACATTATTGGAGATGGAGTGAATGACATTCTGGTGGGAAGGGATGATGGGACAGTAGAGGTTTATGGTTTCGACGGAGCCAGTGAGCCCACATTACGTTTTGACCATGTAGGTTTATACCTGACACATTTAATCAAAATATGTAGTTTCAATGTTTGGGTAAAGAATTACAAGAAACTCTTAATCCATTAAGATCATAACTTTTATGACAGATTTAGATTTTTTTGTCAGCATCATGCAGCAGTAGACAGCATATAGTAGCATACCTGCTGCTGCTTTAGCTTAACTGTAGAAAAGCCAAGCCTGTATGTCTGACTAGTACTTTCCTTAGACCCAGCTACAGAACATTAGCAGCATCCTTTAATTTGCAAAGACATAATCGATTAAATAGTAATCATATTAAATGATTTAATAGCCATCTCCTTGCCTTTTATTAAATGTTCAAGTCCATTATTTTTTTCAGTATTGCATGAAATGCACTGATCATAGCGCTCACTCATTGACGACCAGGGTTTCTTCCCTTCAGATACTGTCAGAGAGTGTGACTTCCATCCAGGGTGGTTGCGTGGGGAAGGAGTCTTATGAAGAGGTCTTAACTGCCACTTACACAGGTTAGATTAAACGAAAATTCAAAACAATAGTGTTCCCAATTTTCTCTCAAAGAAGAAAATGTGTCTGTTGTCCTGCCTGTCAAACTGTCTGCATGACTTCATTCTTGATTGAGAAACAATTACTGGCTGTCTGGCATGTAGTATGAGTTACTTATAACCCAGTAGTAAGGGACCTTGAAATGCACAGCATATTCTGAATAACTTCCATTACCTCTTCCAGGATGGGTGACTGGTTTGACCACTGAGCCCCAGAAGGCTGAGGCCGGCCCGGGAGACGAGGTCAGGATGAGTAAAGAGATCCAGTCCAAAGTAGAAGCACTCAGGTATCATCTTAATACTGCCTCCTTCCATTATACAGTATGTCTTTGTTCCTGTCATGTGTTTGACTTTCTGCATATACAATAGTTAAGGAAATGACTTCAAAACAAATCCATCCTTCAGGTCAGTATATGGTGCGTTTCAGGGCGGAGCTAGAGCAGCTGCAGGTCAAAGTTTTGCAGGGACGAGAGCAATACCAGCAGACCTCTCAGTCGAGCACAGCCGTCTCTGCTGTGCCCGTCTTCAGCATTAATGACAAGTTCACCCTCTGCCAGGATGACGCCAGCTACAGCCTCACCCTGGAGGTGCAGACTGCCATTGACAATCTGCTGCTCCAGGTACACTGAGCAATAAGTCTGTGCTGTTACAATCCCTGGTGACAGTTGAACTTTAAGACCCTAAAAAATATGATAAGCATACTCTTGAGCCAACGTTGCAGATGTAAACAAGCAAAATGTAATTTAAAGATTAATCTCCTATGCAGAGCGACGTCCCCATAGATCTGCTGGATGTGGATAAAAACTCAGCTGTTGTCAGTTTCAGTGAATGTGACTCAGAGGTGAGCTGTGCAAACTCTTTCTACACAGAACAAGTACATATGTGCAAATACAGTAAAATCTCAAACCTGCTGCTGCTCCCAGAGGCCTCACTTTCAATCTCGGTTTGCAGCAGCCTAATGGAAACTTCCTCTTGGCCACCTACAGATGTCAGGCTAACACTACCAGACTTGAGCTCAAGGTAACAAGTGCATCTAAACGTTTTCTTTTACTTACTGAAGTTGGGATTTCTTAACCTCTATGCAATTATAATGCAATGTCATAGTGGGCCTTCTTTTGTGTCATTGTGTGCCTTGATGGGACAGACAGTGCTCAGCTGTGTATTAAACTAATTGCCCCACCTCTGTACCCATAATCACATTAGAAACCTTCTTGACGATGCTGTATATTTAATTGACTTTAGTTGACTTGCTTTAACTATTTGCGGTATGTGGCACTGTGGAAATCTATAATAAACTATTTTCATAGGTGAGGTCCATTGAGGGACAATATGGCACCCTCCAGGCCTATGTTACCCCCAGATTGCAACCCAAGACCTGCCAGGTCCGCCAGTACCAGATCAAACCACTATCCCTCCACCAGCGCACACACAGCATAGACCAAGACAGGTAAAGACTTCAATGTCTGATGAAAATTTAGGTTTTAAAAGAAGATGCACATCATTTAAATTAGGACTAGAATTAGGTAATCGTACTTTGAAGTTGTTATTGTCATTCTTGTGTTTTTCAAAACACAAGTTTGGATAGTTCGATGCCCCAAATCAGTTTCCAAACACTTTCAACGTCACTGATTTGTTCAGAATGATTGAAGTGACATGAAATGGTAATTCATTCTGACTGTTAAGTTACTGGAATGGTGGATTCAGGCAGAATTTAGAGGCACAAGAGAAATATTTATAATAAACACAACTAATCCAGGATGATGTTAAACTAAAAAGAGTATGTAATCATAACATTTTATTAAAGAAGCTAAAACTTTTCAAGGTCTCACACCAAATTCTGGACCAGTTGAAAGATTGATTTAATAATGAATGCCAACCGGTTTCAGAGAGCTGCTTTTTAATTTCATTGTAATGCCATAGTGGTACCATATAAGTTATCTTTCAAGTTTTTTTACCCATGATAAATGTCTTTGTCAGTCTCTTACCGCTCTCTGTCTCTCTGTCTTACAGACCCATGAACAGACTCAGTCTGGTGGGACAGTTCAGTTTTGCAGAGATCCACTCCTGGGTTGTCTTCTGTTTGCCAGAGGTGCCTGAGAAAACACCAGCAGGAGAGAGCATCACTTTTTATTTCCATAACACTTTCCTTGGCACACAGCTTGAAGCCAACTACTGGTAAACACTAAGCACACAGTAGAAAGACACAAGCATTGCATATAAATGTCTAGAACGTATGAGATAACTGAAAGAGGTTATAACATTTAATATCCTGTCCAAAGCTTTAGAAATGTTTTGTTTATGCTTTATGTATTGTTTTCACATTTAATTTAAATGTTCAGTGGTGATTTGTGTTATAATTTACTTTTTAACTTGTTTTTTTCTGTGCATCTAATTTTAGCAAAGGAGAGGGTCACTTCAGGTCAGACAACATCTCTACCATCTCCATACTAAGTGATGTCCTGTCTAAAGAAGCTACCAAGAAGAAAATCAATCTCAACATTTCATATGGTAGGTGCATTGTTACTTTACTTCAGTGTGTATTTCATTCAAAGATTGATAGTATTAAATATTGCTCATATTGCCCTTTTGCTTGATTATTTATCTTCCAGATAACAATGATGACTCCGTGAGCCACACGCTGAAAATGATCCATCCAAAGCTGGAGTGCCAGTTGTTGCTGGCTAAAAAAGTTCAGCTTATTGATGCTCTTAAAGTAAGTGTTGGTGAAATATTAAATGCACCATCCTACAGTGGAAATCCACTCTGACAGACCTCAACAGCAGCTGGTGCCATGCTCTGCGAGTCTAGTGTTTCTTTTTTTCTGCAGATAACTAGACAAACCTCAGTAAACTTAGGTCAGGGCCTCAGAGTCAGAATGGAAAGTGTAAAATATGGGACCTTTTAATGCGATCACATACAGCAGTCAAGCCCATGTTTGGTTAAAGCAACAAGTCCTCTCACATTCACCCATTGGAGATGCTTATGTTTATCCCTTACCTGACTGACCACCACTTCCTCTCTGATTGGCAGGAGCTTCAGGTTCACGAGGGGAACGCTGACTTCCTCATCCCAGAGTATCGTAATATCTTGGATGAGTCTGCTAATCTTCTCGAGGAGTACAAGAAGCAGCCAGCACACCTCGAGAGGCTTTATGGTAAAGCATTTAGTCACTTTTAACTTTTAACATTATCATTGAAGTTCAACAGCTCTCTCATCTAGAGCCTATTGAGTAGTTTTTAAGTTAAGAATTAAGATTGTTGGCTGCTTGTTACTAATATTTTTTGTTTGTCTTTTCTTCTTTCCTGTAGGAATGATCACAGACCTCTTCATCGACAAATTCAAGTTCAAAGGCCAGAATGTGAAAACCAAGGTGTCCTCATTATTGGAGATACTCGATAATTATGACTTAAATTCTCTGTTAGACTTTTTCAATGAGGCATGATGTCATACAGTTTAGAGGATATGTAGGCCTATTTATTTACTTGTCTTTGAGGGTCTTGATTTATGCTATTTTTGTATTGTAAATACAGATGTTTTGTTTTATGATAGTTGCTAAAAGTGTCACAATGTCATGTTGTCATACTATCATTTAGATAATGTTTGTCCTATGTATTGTAAACTATGGTGTACAATGATTAGATATTTATATTGTCTTTTGATAGCATTTAAAAACAAGGGTGGTGATTAATAAACCACTACAAGTTTTCCCAGATGTTGCAGTATCTTCTTTTAAATAGTTGTTTGGGATGAGGTTTGAAATTTCAGTCACCAAATATAAGCCAGTGAAAAGTACATCATGTATGTTTTGTATCAGTAGACTGTGAATTCCCCCTCTTAAAACCAAAATTATAACTTATTTGTAACCAATGTAAGATTCATCATTCAAGAGGCTGATACTTCATACTCCACATTTCAGAGGGAAATATTGTATCTTTTTTATCTCCTTACTTTATTGTTATTATGTTGTTTCACATTAATATAACCAACAAATAAATTATGATGGGATATAATAGATTAATCGACCAGTAGTATATAAAGTTATTACAATCTTCTCCAGCTGTAGCATTAAAGGATAAGTCTGGTGATAGGCTATATTTATTTTACTGTCACCAAATTCCTTGAAAAGACAAAAACAAACAATGGATTTATCCTACTAGTAGGTGTTGCTTGAGTATCCAGTGCCTGATATAACGTATTCCTCTGTGCTATAGATTCCTGTAGATTTCTCCCTATCCCCTCCAACTCAGTAACAACATAGCACAACCACAACAACAAATAATTACAAACATGTTCAGTCAATGCTCTGCAACAAAAACACACCAGATAACAACCAACATATGACACCATACTACTAACTTATTAAATAAATATCTCTACAGCAATTCCTTTCATTTTCTATTATTCAGCCGATTGTTTTTTCTCATATAATTAAATCTGTGTTATATACATATAAAGCAGAATTTGATATGAAATGAGACATTTCCAGTCCCCTGTTATATATGGTTGACAAGAAAATCTACATTATTGTGAAACTAAAATTCGGAAAAAGTATATGTTGATGCCAGTACATTTACTTAAGCAGAAATGTGAATGCAGAATTTATATAACAGAGTATTTCTCTAGTGTGGTATTGTTACTTCTACTTAGTCTGAGTACTTCGTCTTCCACTGGATAGCTAGAAGTAAATCAACTTACACTAACCATGTGTTTGTATTGATGTGCACATGCGCTACTATCACACTCAAACCGGTTTTGAATTTATAATTAAGCGAATTGAACCCTTCCGGTTCCCGTACATCTCGTACGTCACTACCTGTGTGGCCTGTGATTGGTCAGTTTCAATCCTCGCGGGCTACTTGAACTGAGAGAAAGCAGTATCTCTGTGTGAATGGACCACGGCTAGCAGCTGCCCCTATTTGCAGGTTGGTGGTTATTGCGAAACTTGTACGAGTATGGCGACTTGAAATCACATTTTTAACCCACATTGTAGATATTGATCCGCCGGCTGTGGGTGTTTAGTTTGTATCACTGCACTTCTAGGTGCCGTTGCCATCTCAACAGCTTAGATTTGATTGTGAACGTTTCCAAAACCTTCCTCAGCAAGGTAGCAGCTAATGCTAGTCTCCATTTAACCTTAAGTGATCTCTTGCAAGTCGTTTAGACTTATTTTTTTAACAAGCAAAAAGCACACAAGTGCAGCAAAGTAGTTAGAAAGACAGGGGGAATATGTCAGGAGCTAACCGAGGACAGGGAAGCGCGGCTAGCGAGCATCACAACCAAGAAAATATGCTGTCAAGATTGAGGGGCTCCTTGAAAGCCCGAACTGCTGCAAACGAAAATCAAGAAAACCTTCCACCGAAACAAGCGGCCACCAGAACAGTCCTGGGAGCCCTGCAGAACAACCAGAGGAGCAAAACCCAGAATCAGCGCGGCACTAAGCAGGTTGGTTTGGATAACGATGATGCTAAGTAGCTCGTTTAGCCTCCAGCTAGTGTTGGCTAATGCTGACTGTAGTAACTGTTGTCACAATGAGGTGCCGTTGTAGGTTTTGGAGGCAACATTTTTTTCGGTTATCACCAGACCAGTTGATATTACACCTATGTCTAGATACAGTGGCTTTGCTGCCACTTAACTTTTTTGATTTTTAAAAATCCGAAGTTATTTTTATATGTAGCTACAGCTACCTCTTATATCCAGGTTGTCCGCCATTTTAATATTACACTTTGTGCTATACTATTTACTTGTATTGCTGCCTTTAACGGTTTATTGTATTTAAAAGGGGTCATCCCGCCATACTCACGATAACAAAGTGTCATGTCTAACTGGGGCTGCAAGTAATGATTTTAGATGCAAAATCTACTGGTTATTCTATAAAATGTTTGTATGAAATGGTTAAATGCCCCTTTTTTTTTTTTTTATTTAAATAATTTGCCCAACCCCAAGGCAACGTATTCAAATGTCCTGTTTGTCCCTCAACACCCAAAGATGCTCAGTCTATGGTCACACATGACAAAAAGCATCAAACTCTCACATGAGATGCTGTAGATTATTTTATTTTTTCCTTATGAATTGGTTATTTATACAGTTATCTGTTCTAGATCTGAAAGTGCTGACATTTTATTAAGACTTCCATCTCTGAAAACAGTTTCAAGTCTTCGATTTATCTCTTGTGGAATAATTACTCCTGTTAATACAAGAAATGCCTCTATCATATCACCATGCTTATTGTTGCGGATTTTCTTAACTATTATATTCTGTAGCTTGTAGGACCTGCACTTTGTTGTCACTTATGTTTTTATGCTGCCTTTGCTGCATAAATTCCTGCTGGGACATTAAATCTAAACTGACCTCCTTTTTTCACTTCCAGGAATCATCACAGCCCTTGTCTTGTAAAAATGAAGATTTTACCAAAAGCTGCTTTGAGAAGCCCTCCGCCAAGCAGCCCTCTTTCCAGATCCATGTGGATGAGCCTGATGGTGCATGTGCCAAGAAACCACAGCAGGTGGTTGAAGCTGTCAAAGCAAAGCCCATCACTGAAGACTCTCCACTGACCGTCAACAATGCTGTGGCACGGCTTAGGCAACCCCTCGCCACCATTGACATTCCATCAGCGATGGATGTCAGCTTTGGTGGGTTGTCAATTTTTATTTTTTTACTAAAATCCTTGTATCTCAGAAATTCATATCAAAATATGTTCATAGAAACTGACCACCCAGATTTGGTTTCTCAGTCTGTGCACTAAATGTAAATTTTTCTTTGATCAGACTCTCCCATGGACATGTCTGTGGTTGAGGGGGAGGAGAAACCTGTCAATGTAAACGAGGTCCCAGAATATGCTGCTGAAATCCACACATACCTGAGGGAAATGGAGGTGAGATATTTTAAGTGCAAATGCCACTGTATCCTGATCTGATACAGTTTAGACCTGAGGTTGCAGGTCTAAACTTCAGATCTGTGTCTTGGTAGGGTTATGCCAAGTTTGCCATTAGACCTTTTTTTTGAAATGTAGTTTATCTGAACTTGTCTGCACATGGCTTCTTTTTCTAACAGTGTTGTTTTATAGGTAAAAACCAGGCCTAAAGCAGGCTACATGAAAAAGCAACCAGACATCACCAACAGTATGAGGGCCATCCTGGTGGACTGGCTGGTTGAGGTTGGCGAAGAGTACAAGCTGCAGAACGAGACACTTTATCTGGCCGTAAACTACATTGATCGATTCCTCTCTTCAATGTCCGTCCTGAGGGGGAAGCTTCAGCTGGTCGGGACTGCTGCTATGCTGCTGGCTTCGTATGTGTCCATTTTAAAATGTATTCAGTGTTCAGATTACAAAATTAGTGTCTAATACAGGCATTTCATCTTTTGTAATGCGATTCCTTTAATGATCAAATGCAGGAAATTTGAAGAAATCTACCCCCCTGAGGTGGCAGAGTTCGTTTACATCACAGATGACACTTACACCAAGAAGCAAGTGTTAAGAATGGAGCATCTGGTACTTAAAGTGCTCTCCTTTGATCTGGCAGCGCCAACCATCAGCCAGTTTCTCACCCAGTACTTCCTCCATCAGTCTGTTAACAAACAGGTTGAGAGTTTGGCAATGGTAAGCATGCAGTTATTACACTTTTATACAATTGGCTGTGATGTTCAGCACCTCTGGCCATGACAGCAGATAAATCCAATCTTCTTAACCAAAGACTCTGTTTAGTGTAATGTATTTGCATAAATTGCATGAAGCTCAGTCTTTTATTTATTTATTTTTCCCCCCTCAGTACCTTGGGGAGCTCAGTCTGATTGATTCAGATCCCTTCTTGAAGTACCTGCCATCACAGACAGCTGCTGCAGCCTACATCCTGGCCAACAACACAGTGACTGGTGGCTCATGGGTGAGTTCTGGGTAGAATAGTAAGGCCATATAATTCAGTAGATGATGGCACTCAAAGTAAAATTTTCTGCTCGACATTGTTCATGATTGTAAATTAGTTTTGTCTTCCATAGCTTAACTGTTCTGACAAAATAAACAAATGGAGCTATTACTGTGGTCACAGAAGCTGAAATTCACATTTCAACTTATCACTTTTTTTTAAAGTTAATGAACATTAGTGTCATGGCCATAAAAACAGGGTTGTTTTGGGTGTTTTATTGGATAAACTTTTTTTCATCTTGTACTGTTGGAACCAGTTTTTCCCCAAGCGGAAAAAGAGGTGGGCTTCTTGTCGTGTGTGTTGAAACATCCAAGATGACTCAGTTGTCTCTTCCTCAGCCCAAGTCCTTGACAGAGATGTCTGGCTACTCCCTGGAGGATCTGATGCCATGTGTTGAGGATCTGCACCGAATATACCTCAATGCTGCTCAGCATGCTCAGCAGTCTGTCCAGGAAAAGTACAAGGCCCCCAAGTAAGTACACTACTTGTAAACTTGACATAGGATTTGATGACTTTGTTAATCTTACTGGTGGCTTTACTTTGAATTAATGTACTGTATAAATGACCTAAACACTGCTTTTGTCTGTTTCCTAGGTACCATAATGTTTCCTGCATCGATGTGCCAACCAAGTTGCTGTTGAACTGACCTTCCCTTGTCCATGTAGTTATAACCCCAGTTTTTTTAAATTTTTTTTTTAAATGATGTGTGCCAGTTTCAAATAACATGGCCTGCTCTTCTTGGAGTAGTGCTAAATGTTTAGAGTTTTTTTTAAAAATGGTATTTTTATATACTCGATCCTGACATTCAAGCCAGATGCTACAGTTGTTTTGGTTAATCAAGCAGTTTTAATGTTGACTTTTAATCAGACAAAATGTAGAGGTCTTTATTGCCATGCTGTAACACGATGCTTTGATCTGCAGTGTCACCTACTCATCAGACCTGTAAATGTATTCAAACTCAATCTTTTATATTTTTCCCTCGTGTTGAGTTTGTTCTAAGCAGTTAATTGTTGCTTGTTGCACCTCCTTGAGGTGTAACCATCAAATATTTGGCCTCCTGAGATGCAGATTAAAGTGTATTTGTCTGTCATGGAGTCAGCTGTCTCATTACATTAATGCCTTGGGAGTTCACAGCTTTTCAAGGCATCTTCTGCACTGTAAAATATGGCTCTTGTAAATAAAAAACTTCATTTTAAGTAAGACTTCATTTCTACATCTTTATGATCACATTGTCCTCACGGGGGCAGCAGAGGACCAGTTTTGAACCTCCGAGTATTTCTTCTGATGACCTGGAAACTTACTTTATGATGATGCAGTCTAGAAGACTAGTTTGTTTTAAACTGGGTGTACATGTACATCTTCTCTAGATGGGGTCAAAGTCGGTTTGACTGGTTCAGCTTTGTTAATTTAAAGCCTGTCATGGCTTATTGATCTTCAGGCCCTCACCATACTAATTACATGGCATGAGGCTTTAATGGTTTAATGGTAAGCTGGCTAAACTGAAAGTGAGTTGAGTCCTTGGAGCTGTAACTTACTCTCAAGTTTAAGTTATGAGGCTTTAGATGACACTCATGTGTCTCCACATATTTTTGGCTTTTTTTCCAAGAATTTTTTTTATAGGAACATGTAACTAAAACATCATGCAATAAATGCTACCTTGAGGGTTGTAATTTTAAGTTGAGGTGTGTATTTAACTTGAACAATAACTTTAGATGCTGTAAGTTTGAGGTGCTGTTGAACAATGTTGCATGACGGGTTTCTATTTTGCCTACCCTCAGGTCAGTTTAACAGCACCACAAACGCCAAAGCAGCCTCTAAAATTATACAGACCCAGAACGGCTTCAACAGACTGAACATAACTCCTGGATTTAGAGGATTTATTGTATTAGACTGCATTAGTTTTAGCTAGGTGAATCCAACAAATTCAGAGATGAAAGGGGAAGAGAAAAAATGTAATAAAACAAATGAAAGACGACTAGAAGTTAAAATAATTCAAGAAAGGCGTTTGAGGGGAAACTGGGACAAGTAAAATAAAATACTGAGATGGGTAAAAATTAAACTTTAAAGATAACTTAGAGACTTTAAAGATTCTTAATTGACATCTCAGCAGTTGTATAATTTACACAAACCTTATGTGATACTATGATTTGTTAAAGCCACTAGTAATAAATGTATATAAATGTGTATGTCAAACAAAGGTTGCCCCTTTTTTGTCTGCATGTTTATCACTCAGTAAATGACAGAATGGGATTGACGTTTTCTACTCATTCAGCAGTGATTTGTTTTTTTCCCTGTGAAAGTGAAGTGAAGGCAGCCAATGGCGTTGAAGGCACCTCTCGCTCTCCCCCGCCCCCCCCCCATGATAAATTGGGAGGCTGGCTTTGTGCGAGGAGTCTGACAGGAAAGGGGAAGCAGAACCCAGCTGCAGAAAAGATTTCCACCATTTCATCTCAGGAGAATGGACAGCTCCAAGACCATGCACACACTCTCCAACAGGTTTACTTCGTCACTGACAGCACACGCTTGTGTCTGACTGGAGGATTAAACCATGGAAGCTGATGGGAATTCTATAACATAACTAAACCAGTTGGATACCTGCTTGAACAATGGCTCCTGTAGAAACAGCACAGCATCTGTCTAACCCCTGAGAAGATCCAAGAGGAGGGTGGGTTGCTTCCTAACCCCATGCCTGCCCCCAGAAAATTTCTGGTGGCGTCCACCTCGCTGCCCCTGCCACTTGGTTGGGGCTGGAACTTGAGCTTGTATGTGGGGATGCTCCTCGGGCTCCTCATACTCATGATGCTTCTTCTCTGGATGCTCTTCAAGCAGCTCAGGAACTCGGTGGCGAAATCCGTGCTGCAGCCTGTCCGCTCTTTCAGACAGCCTTGCTTTGAACAGAGGTTTCAGCACGTGTTGTGAAAAAAAAAAAGAAAGAAAAAAACGGGACAAACCTGCTGAAACACAGGACTGAGGCTTGCTGGAGTGCTTGAGTGTGCCTTTGCAGATTCATGTAAGAAAATGACTTTAAACAATTGTTTGTTATGGACGCAAGTGCTTATATTCCCTCACAACATAATAAAAACCCATGTTGTTATTTATAGAAACCACTGTCTGTTCTTTTAACAGCTTTATATGTTGCTCCAGCACCATCTTCCTCAGACAAGCATAAAACGAGTTGTCTTATCTATGTTCTTTTTAGTAATTAAAAATACTATTGGAGCTATGTCTTTTCATCTCTCAGGTTAATTTACACAGCCAAACTCAAACATCTAAATTGCAGAGTAAAAGCATAAACCAAGATTAAATCTGCATCTCGATTCATGATGATTAAAGCAATGCATTCAGGGGGGCAATTTGCACTCCTCTCATCTCATTGGAGAATTGGAAAGAGGAATATTGAGGATATGCCGCCGATGAAAAATATGAAAGGTGCTGCTGTGTGCCACTTGGTTTCTCAAGTCCTATGTCCATGTCAGGGGACAACACAAATGAGGCTCTTGAGGCAAAAGGCTAATATCAACTGCAAGAGCCCCACAGGCTTAATACTGTTTGATATTTCTCAGGTATTTACAAGCGGTCGCACAACACAGGCAGGGGTGTTTGTTGAAGCTGGAGAGATCGCACTTTTTGTTCAGTGTGACTTGGTTAATTTAAGTCTTAATGTGTTTTGGTTTTTTCCCCTCTTCAATCATCAGTCACAGGTGGCCAGGCTGTGTTTGATTGAATACTCTGAGAGGAATCAATAGCCTCTCAGCCCTGAGGGGAGCATGTTAATTACACCTTGACAGTTGATTTCCTTACATGGCAACACAGTAACACGTAAGGTTTAGACGGAGTGCTTCTATGTGTTGCCTCTGCATTGTTAATGTTACTCAAAGGGTGTAAACACTGTAATGTGTCTGCAGGGGAAGAAACCTTTGGCTTTAACCAAAACATTAAAATTAGTTGTTTTATATAGGCCCTAATACACTTAGCTGATTAATTTGAAGACATCTTTTTTGTGTGTTTTTTCAGCCAAGAGTTAGATCTGTATCTCATGTCCATTCAATATAGTATATCTGCAACCAGCGGTCCAGTTAGCTTAGATTAGCATGACGGCTGAAAACAGGGGGAAACAGCTGGCATGGCTTCATCCAAAGGTAACAAAATCCAACAAGCAGCATCTCTAAAGCTCACTGACTAACACCTAATATCGCCTTAGTTTAATCTGTGCAAAAAATAAATAAAAATTTGGTTCCATTTGAACAGAGCCAGGCTAGCTGTTCCCCCAGTTTCCAGTCTTTGTGCTAAGCTAAGCTAAGCTAACTGATTGCTGGCTCTAGCTTCATATTCAGTTCACAGCAATGGTAGTGATATCATTCTCCTCGTCTAGCTCTCAGAATATTTGTCATATTTGCCTCAGACACTATTAATGGTCTGTCTGAAAATACTTCACAATCCAGGGATTCTACCTCAACAGGTTTGCACACAGGTCATTTCAAACTTTGCTTTCCTGCTGCCTTCAGCAAGAGGACTGTAGATTAATCATAGCTCCCATTAACTGCATGTTTTTTTTTTTCCACCTCTGCCATTTGGGCCTCCCACTGCCCTCTGGCAATGCTCTGTCATCTGTGGCCTCACTTTCATCCTGCCCCCCCCTAAATAAACACAGAGCCATAATGTCTTTGAATGCAGCATGCATACAAGTTAAGACAAAAAGCAAAAAAACCCTACCTATAACTTAAACATGAAAAGAGTCAGGGCAGTGCCCTTTGCAATTCAGCCGGGTTCCCTCTGCAGATTGTGCAGAGTCTTGCAGAGATAAATAGAAATCCTGATGGGAGTGATGTGGTGAGAGATCTTTTAGAGTGAGGCCAGCAGAGAGGAGCTTGGAGACACTAAAATATAAATCAAGGTAAACTACGCCTCTGAGCAAGACAAGAAAATAAAATTTTATGGAGTAGGTATTCTTTTGATGGCTGTTTTCAACATTTGGGGGAAAAACACTTCACATAGGCGATTAACTGTGAAGTAGCTATATTAACATTTTATGATGGAAATATTTAGTTTTAAATTGCGTTTCTTTTTGTTAATACAGTTTGTCGTCTGGGTGGCACTCTGTATGTTGTCATGAACTTTGTCATTGATATATTCCAAATACGACATTTTTCTAGTCATTCACATGTAATTTGGACACGGATCATTTGCTCTCTGTGAAAAGATTTAATGATGCTTTAAAAAGGATGTTTTCTAAAGTGCTGATTGCCACATCGACCTATAGCATAAAAGTGCTGCTTATCATCTTTAATATAAACCCTTTTTTTTTTTTTTGGCAGTATGCAGTACACACTTCAAATTAAAAGTCAATTTTTATTCAGTATTTTATAAAGGGCTATACTATAGCCAAGACTGGAATTTCCAACAGGCAACCAGATATTTGTGCATTAAGTTGTTAGGTTTTGTGGTAATTTAAGTAATTGCAAAATTATTTATTGTGGGAATATGAACCACTGAAGTATAAAATAATCAAGGAATAGCTTAACAGTTTGAGATATACGCTTCCTTGCCAAGGACTGAAGATTGATTCTCTCATATTTGTATGTTAAATATGAAGGTAAAACCAGGACATGATTAGCTTATCGTGGCGTGAAGACTACAATTCAGTCAACTTCTTATGTACTGCTGTAGTCATGGTAACTGGTGGATTTAGTAAGCTTTGAACAGCATAGTCAGCATTTGAGATACAGTGGACTCCATTCAAGTGAAAGGAAAACTAGCCTCAGACTTTTAAACCCTTCTGTATCTGTCATTTTCAAAACAGCATTAAATCTCTTTCATAGAGAGCAAATTATCTGTGTCCAAATGACATGTGAATGAGTAGCTAGCTGTTTCCCCTTGTTTCCAGTCTTTATGCTAAGCTAAGTTAATCACCTGCTAGCTTCCTACAGTGGTTGAGAGTGACAGGCCTATCAATCGTTCTCATGTAACTCTCAGCAAAAACAGCAAAGTATATTTTCCTAAATTTAAACCATTATGTGGTGGTTTAATCTGGTTACGACTCTACCTTCACACACAGGTTGTATATTTGTTCCTTACTGAAAACTAATCTAAAGTAGCTATTGGGCATTTAGGCAAGCTAACATCCTTACTGACTCCCAATTACTAACTGCTTACTTGCTGATATTGCCACCTAATTTCATCAGTTATGTTTTGAAGTAATGCAATCTGACATTAGGCGTTGCTAAACTTGAAATTAATTTCCCACCTGAATGTGATGTCCATTCAAAATGGCCACAGTGGGATGATTGTATAGTTCCACTCTGAATTTCAGTCTAAAGCCACATGGTTGTTTATATCAGAGCCCTGACCAGTTACCCAATAAAAAAAGGTAGATGTTATTCTCAAACTGTCTATGACATTAAGGTGTGATTTTTGTGGACAGTCTCAAAAAGTCCATGAAGGCAGGTAATATTTGTTGAAATGGAGCTATCAGCGCTTGATAACACCTTCCCTCGGTGCAGAGGAAGATAACAAACAGAACCGATCAGTGGTGGCTAGGGAGGCCCTTTGATTGATGACAGAGGTTATTGTCTATCAGTCAGCACCTGACAAATTGAGCTGTCCGCGGCTCTGTATACCAGGCTGTCCCTCGGCGCTCTGCTCATGAATGAAAAGCTCACGCTGATTCACTTTTGAAATTGACAACTCAGGGATGATAGCAAGAAGTGAGAGTGACAGTCAGCAGTTTGCAGGCTCACCAACTTGGTTTATATAATTTAGATGCACTTCATAGCTGTTGCTGTCTTCATATAAAACAAACTTTATTTTGAGATTAAAAGTTCATTCTTTATAGTAGGGAAGCAGTGACATACACTATCTCAAGTAACTGAAGCATAATCAAATTCTTAATCAAATTCCCAAAGAAATATATTAGATTTGTAATTTTGATTTGTGATATTGAATATCCAAAGCATTACGTGGTCCTTTCAGCATGCTCAGGCTTGATGCTGGAGAAATATCTCCCCCCTTAATCTGATAAATTTGTTATTAGCCGCCAGTACACTTGTTTATTTGCGATTAAAGGAAATTGGCTCCACATACATCAGGATGGGAGGCTGCGAGATGAAACAGCGAGCTTCTGAAACTGGATCACATCTGAGACGGTGTTCAAACTCTCATCCTCTCACAAGTGCTCACTTTAATTAAGGTTTGCAGGGATGAGGACAGCATTGATGATATGTGAGCTGCGCCTTCGTGCTTCGCTCGGCTGATCCCTCTGCCGATCCCTCTGCTCCTATCAGGCATCAAGCATCTCCTGTTTGTCTCCTGTTTGCCATACCACGCATTTACCTCTGATTAACTAAGCTGAAAAACATGTTGTCCTCAGAAATGTAGAGCATGGAACACAAAGTGAGTGATGGAGAGCAAAAGGGAAGGAGCACCTAATTAAAAATTACATGTTAGATTGAGACAACAATGATTTATTATTTGAAAAGAAGGACAACCTCTCTCACAAGCTGATTCATCACATTGAACTAACTATGGGCTAATGGACTAACTATTAATCACATCAAGACATTTGTTCACAAAAGAGCCTCAGTGATGAAAATGAACATAGTACATTTACTAAAATCCTTGAGCTCCTTCTAGAGAAATATTGTTTACAGACTTTACAAATAAAACATATGACAAGCTTTTAAACTATGATGCACTGATTTATATATGTAGCTCCACCTTAAGCAAATACAACAGCAAAATGACACTTAAACGTGAATGAATCAGTAATAATAATCCAATATATAATATAAAACAGTGTATATGTATGTAGAAAGGCAATACATATATTGCCTTTATTCAAACTCGAGAAATCAGTGATGTTGAGTAATTGTTTAAGATGACTTAAAAAGGTACAAAATATTAAAAGATACAAAATAAAATAAAACAATCAATTAAAACCACCATATATTAATACAATTAATTAAAACACAGGAAATGGATACGGAAGACAAATCAGTTTAAATCGTGTGTAATCATGGATTTAAACCGACCGAGGGTTAACAAAGGGTTTATAGGACGCGTTTTTTTTAAGAATTCCAGGTGGCACAGAGCATCGAAGCTAAAAGCAGATCTGCCAAACTCAGTGGAGGCATGTGGGACGTGGAAGTCATTAGACCGAGTTTGATACGGTCCAGAACACCGGTCCAGCGTAGAGGCACTGGCAGCTTCCCAACAAGAGCGTTGTAGATAAACAGATACAAATGCCTATATCACGTGTTTCAGATAGAGAAGACCACCCAACCTTTCCACAGAGTATGCAATGAAGAGTAGAGCTACTGTAAGCATCACTAGTGATAAACCTAAGGCCAGAGTGATAAGGGTCTAAGAGTGGGAGCAGAGGCATGCCGATTAATTACATCACTATAATCTAGAACAGAAAGAAAAACGACATAAAGCTTTTTGCAACCAATACCTCTTCCTTTTAGGGAACAGCATAAACTTGGTTTTATGTGCATTCAATATGAGTTTAGGATAATTAAGTACAGTGTGGAGAACGTTAAAGGAGTGTTGCAGATCTTCCACAGTGAAGTGAACAGAGGCGGCAATACAATATATATTGTTATTGATCAGTGTACAAATGTGCATGGCAGTTAGTTAGAGGTGAATTGAAACCCAGAACTGAATCTTGTGGAACGTCCTTAGTTATCAGTAAAAACTCTGCAACCAAGCGCAAGCACTTGAACTAAAACCAACATTACTTAATTTATGTAAAAGCATAAAATGATAAATTGTGATCTAATGCCTTGGAGAGGTCCCCAAAGATGGTAGCACAGTGCTTTTTTCTCATGCAAAGCATTGACAATGTCATTTACAACCAAGGTGATGGCAGAAACAGTGCTGTGTTAGGGCCTGGGTCTTCGGGGACCAGGGGGCAAAACAGAGAGTACCTAGAGAGACTTGTGAAAACTCATGGGAAAGCTGAATAGTCAGACCAGTGTGATATCTGACTAGTTTGTTTGATATATATTTGCAGGCTACAGCCAGTGACAGCTGAAGCAGCAAGAGAAGCTAATGAAGAGAGAGATGTAGGGGAGGAGGAGCGGGACAGCAGCCAACAAGCTGCAGAGAGCCAGTTAGGGCAGAAGCAACAGGTGAGGTTGACAGCAGACAGAGATAGAGCCGTGTATGTTGTTTATTTGTCTCATAATACTTGGCAATTAAAATTTTTGCAGCGGAGCATTTATATACAGTATTATACACAGTATATATAATGATACTTCTACCCCTTATGGCAGTGTTGCCATTAGAGCTGTGGGTGGGTGGGTGGCGCCCTCTGTCCATACTTCCTGATGATTGGCCTGATTGGTCTATAGATATCTGGATCCCACCTTTTATCCACCACTCAAATATACATCCTGTATGTTATTTTTTACATATTGAATTGAGCATTTCAGTAAAATGAATGTTTTTTGGAAAAGGCTCTACAGCGGTGTTGAATGCTAGCAGAGATAACAGAATGTGACCGAGGGTGGGGTGTGTGTGCCCTTTGAGTTTTATTTTTTCATCTCTACAGTTCATTCTGATCCAGAGTTATCATCTGCAAAGAAAGAAAACCTAATCTAAAACTTTGGGGGATGATCGTTAACCTTTTGCGGAAACATTTTTTCATTAACTGTAATTTAATATGAAAGAAACACTGCTGGGAAAGATCATACAATCACGAACAAGGACATCCACCAACAATAAAAAAAACTGTTATCTGGTGTCCTCTGGTGCCTGTGGTCACTTTAAATGTGTAGAGAAGTTTTAACCCTTGTCACTCTTTTTAAGGTCACACAAAGGCAACTGGATACCTGAGGTCACGACCCCCGCTTTGACTGACAGCGAGTGTAAGATGACACTGCATGCGGATGAGGAAGTGTGTCCTGTCAGCTTTCCCTTGTGACACCGCAGCGTCAAGAAGTGCCAGGAGGACTTCTAGTTTTAGGGGGCAGTAAATATAAAGCTTCCACCTGAGCCACAGATCACCTGTGAGGAGAACAAAGACACACACCTGGTGGTAAGAACAAAAACTAATTACTCTTATTTATTCCTTTACGTTGATTCTGAATTTTGCACAATTTCATACTAACGTGGGTGAGTTTTTTTAATAAGAATTTTTAATCTGTTTAATCTCTCTACAATGTTTACAACGCTCGTCCTCCATCAGCAAAAAGGATGGTGAGTGTTTTCTGATTTTCTATCAAATGAAACGTCCTGGAAAAAAAAAAAATATATATATATCATATATATGATAAATCCTGTGAATTGTGTTTCTGTGTTGTACAAAATAGTTCAAATCAAGACCCCGTATCTTTTAGCCACCGCACCAGAACTAACCAATATGTTTGTGTGATGAAGTGTGTCTCGACTCTTGAAAGGTCACTGCCTTTTCAAGTCACAGTGAAACCCGCACCGCATGATCAGTCCTAAACAATGCACGTCACAAATAGCTGTCGGCACATTTGCATGCAACCCTGAACTTTTATTTTCTATAAATGTAACTGAATTGTCATTGTCACACCGAACCCTCATTTTTTCCACTTTCCTTCTTTGCACTTGCTGCGAAGACTTGTTGTGTGCAGATACTTTGACTCCTAGACAGTCGTTAATTCACAGAAAGTACTTTCTGAGAAGATGCACTCATTAGTAAAACATTAGTACAACTCCTGCAGCACACTCACTCAGTGGCAGGAAAGGAGAGGGTGCAGCTTCATTTGATATCCTTGATTTGATTTTATCCTCTCCAGCTTGTTGAGAGACCTGAGACTGTCTGATGAGGATAAGTTGATTTAAGGAGTAAAGCGATGGCAAGAACTCAGTTTTCAGTTGATGACGGTGGTCTAATTTGTACCGTATTGTATTACCATGTGAATGGAAACTACAGGTACGAGTGCCTATTGTTTCCCCACCGGGTTACAATTTCATCAAAGGATAGCTGGGAGACGATGCTCCCCCATCGCACTTACTGCTGTACTTTCTGAAAAGTTGAAGAAAGAAGATTTTGAGATCAACATTGGCTTTAACCACTGACTTTAAGAGGCCTCCATTCTGTTCATTAGGCTCACTTCACATTTGTTGATTAGTGCAAGTTTTAATGACACTGCTGACTGTGAGAGTCAAGAAAACAGGAATTACTGTTACACACTGTAGAAAGAACAGACTCTAGACCACGAGCAATAATCTATTTAAGGAGTTTGGATTATCTTTGATGTTGCTGAAAAGCTTCTATCTTCTAAAAGTTTTTTTTAGGAACTATGAATAAAAGCTTTGTGTAGCAAATATTAGTGACTTTACAGCCGTGCTCCAGTTTCCCAGACAGCGTTTACATCAAATCATAATCACAACAGTGACAGTGGCGGTATATCAGACTTTGTCCTTAAAAATACAGAAGTGCCTGAAAACAAAACAAATATAGATTCCTCTCATCTGCCAAAGACTGTTGCTCAGTGTTATTAAACCCACATTTAAAGGATATAATGTTACAGTATATTGTCAATGTGCAGTATTTTCTGTCTTGAGTCGTCAGACGACGCGAACGCTTGCTCACGAGTTGTTAACGGGGGAATCTCGACCGTATTTACCAGCCATCCCATGTTAGGTGATCGTGGCATTAGGCATAGCTAAATGCTAACATGCTGATGTTTAACACAGGTGTAATATTTATCACATTCACCATCTTAATTTACCCTCCCAGCGTGCTAACATTAGCCAATTAGCACTGAACACAAAGTGAGTGTCATTAGTTTTGCAGGTACTGTATATGGTCATAACCAAAGCTTGGTCAAAGTACAAACCATGAATATCTGCACCAGATCTCATGACAGTCGACGTAATAGTTGTTGGTGAATGGTGGCAAACCGGGATATTTCGCTGGCTTTGACCTGCTGGTGGCACTAGATGAAAAGTCGTTGGGATTCATCCTCTGGGGAGCATGAATGTCTGTATAAAATTTGAATCCACCAGTCCATCCAATTGTTGTGAAGATATTTCATTTTGGACGTGGAAGTGTTGGGCTGATTAACATTACCATCCACAGAGCCACAAGATCAGTGTGGAGAGAGCCACGCTGACAGTGTGGCTTTGTCGAAGAAGAATGGTAAATGTTTTAATAAGAGACAGGAAATTAAATGAACAATAAGTGCTGATTCACATCCGAGTAATGAATGGGAGTTTAAAAATATCCAGTGAGTGATTTTACTGCAGCGGTGTCAAATGAAAACTCACGATGCACGCAGACTGTGACACTTCAGGGTAAACATCCTCATGTTGGCGGAAGAGGTTGTTCTCTTGAATAGTACATCATAACACACACAAGCTAGTCTGTGTGTGAAAACAGATGACCAACAAAAGAAATAATAAACAGAAACCTTGATCGAGAGGCGGCGGGGGAGGAGGATAATATTCTTCCACTTCTCCCACCTGCGTAGAGTGTGAAACAAGGCTGCAGCTGCGACAGATGTTTTATTGCTTTTTTCTTCAAATGATATTTTCCCTGGAGAACAACCAGGACACCAACAAGTGAGACACAGCACATTTTTATAATGATCAGCATGACGCAAAGCAGCAGTCAGACTTGATATAGGTAATACTTAGAGTACTGGCCTTAAGCAATATTTTTTATTGTGCAGCTACCAACTCTTATTCGCAGCAATTTCCAGTACAATGTTAAAACCAGAATGACACATCAAAACACACAAAAACGTGCTCGTGAACAGGCTAAACTGTTGCTAATGACCTGGAGAAACATTAAGAAAACAATATTGTTAAAAATTTTATTTTTTTTAAATTATTTATCTCAGTCTCTCTCTTCCCACAGACGCACAGAGGCAGCGTGAGACCGTTCGTCAACTTCAACGCCAAACACGATGCAGAGACCCTCCATAAGGCCATGAAAGGATTCGGTCAGTTATATCTCAAAATGAATGCCTTCCCCCCACTGCTGTTTACTCCTCCACTAACCTACTGTGTTATACAATATTTCATACAAGAACGATGAACATATCTCCAAAAGCTAAAATCCTGCGCACGGTGGAAAGTATTTATTTCTTTACTTGCGAGATGCCAGAAGTCCCTCCACCTTCTGGAGGGTTTATGTTAATACATGATTTAAGTTGTGTGAGTTGCATATGAACCAGTGACTCCCCAACGCCCTCAACAATATCGTCACTTCGTCCCACATTTAAGCTACATTAGGTTTATTTGCATTTACCCACAAGCGACTGTTATTCAGGTTTGCTTCTCTCTAAATCCAGTACAACAATAAAACACAGTAATGACACCAAGTTTGAAACTTAAACTGTGTAAGAAAACATCCAAGCATACGTCACGTTGCTATGTTATGTCCACAAAATGTTCTGCAAGAAGACAGTAATGAGCACTTACTGTGCCATCGCCAAACATGGAGACAAAATAGAAAATAAAACCTTCTATAATATGAGCTGGTGAACAATCTGAAATGGATATAATGGTTTGAAATTTTTGTAAATAAATAAAAAATAATATGGAGATAAATGCAGGCAATATAGAAGATGGTCTATTTTAAGTGAAGTTATATGTGAGGGTTCATTGGTATATTGAGGTTTTATGTCTCCAGTCCTGGTCTGCTATTCCAACATTTCCACTCATGTTATCAGTCTAATCTCACGTAATGATCAATTCCAAACAGCTTTTAATGACATTTTAGTTGTTCCACACCATGATGAGTCAGACATTAAGAAGAAATGCAGCCTCCTTTTCACTTCAGTGAGACCCCCTGTGCGCAGCAGGGTCCTGATGCAGATGGGCTTCATCAAGAACCACAGGGTTCTCCCACAGAAGAACCCACTCAGGCTTAACTTCTGTCATAATGTAATGTCACCGAGCGGTGCATTCTGTTGGGAGACACACACTGTTTGGGTCTTCGTTTACCTTGCAATATGCCGAGAGAGAGAGAGAGAGGAGAAAACAGCTGTGTGATAACTTTTGTGGAGTTAGAAAAGGCTGCTTCAAATGAGAGTAAATCGTCGTGTAAATTCTGATAAGCCTTTCAAATATACTTCCTCTTTTGTTTTTCCTTTTCTCACCAGCTCCTGTAGCGGCGCAGCGTCTTGTTTGTGTGTGTTTTGGTGGCTGTAATTACTCCTGTCCATACTCGCCATGAAGAGCTCTGTTCCCTAATGTGATTTTAATTTTAATTTAAACCCTTTGGACTGTCAGCATCCCATATTAAAGTACTCATGCTTTACCTGACATGCTCACTCCTACAAAAACCAAATGTTAACCTCTTAACCTTGTGCACATTTGGAGGAGATTAATAATTCTAATATTTTTTACTTTATAATCCCCTTCTGTTATGCAGCTTTTGTCTTGGCTGAAAGCTGTTCACCTTAATATGGATTAATTTTGAATAGTTTGGCCTCTGATCTCATTTTCTTTCCTCATGTGATCTAATTTTAATTGCGGAGATACACAACAGGAGACTGCAATCAAAACATCCTTCTGCACTCATTAGTGTGAGTCAATGGGCCCGATGACAATCGCTGAGTTAAAGGTGTTGTCCAGGTGTTTTTACGACTGATGCTTCCCCCTGCTACATATAACTCCACCGACCACCAGCGCCGTTTCTTCCCCTTTATCTCCTACTCATACTCTCTGTTAGTTTAGCGCTCTCACAATTTAACGTGCAATTAAATAAATTAAAAGCGAGAAGCACGATGTTGACCTAAGCAGGCCTCTGTCTATAGTGTGGCTGTCATTACAGATAAGAAAAGCTCTGTGCTGTAATTACCTCGGCAAGAATGCACCATTTCCAATCCCTCGGGGGAAAATACCATGTGCTGCTCTTAAGCTTGTTTGTCCATCTGAGCCGTTTTCTCAGAGGTTCTGGTGCCTTTCAGGAGCTATTGATTATAAGATCATGGGCCTCGTCAGGCATTTTCAATCCTGATCGCTTTCTTAAAGAGCTTGGCCCTTCATATGGGAGTATATTGCAAAGTGTCGGTTATTCTCAATCAGATTTAGCCAGACAGGAAGCTGCTGCTAGATGTTGGATGTCAACAGAAAAATGCTTTATTAGCCCGTTTGGAATAAAAAGCAGATTTGTTTTTGTCTTTATCCAGATGTGTTTTTATGACGCTCACGGAGCAGCTGTCCATGTGTTAAAGTATGTAATGCTTTATTTGATCTCTGGTCCAGGTACGGATGAAGACGTCATCCTCATGCTCCTGGCGGCACGCAGCAACGATCAACGCCAGCAAATTAAGGCAGCGTACAAGAAGGCCTACGGAAAGGTAAATGAAACAGAGAGCTGACGGCAACCAGCGGTCACATGGATGGATGGTTACAGGTCATGTCGGCGACACTCAATCCAACAGCCTCAGGACACAGAGATGTCTGAAGTGTACCTTATTAGTTTTTCTACCATCTCCTTATTCTTTTCTTAAAGGATGAAGCTGGTGATATTCTTTATTTCTCTTATTCTCAACAATCCCATGAAAACCAACAATCTGTCAGTCCGGCTCACAATGCTTTCCTTCTTCCTCGCTCTGGCTCTCAGCTCCGAGATTATTGGTTGTAGTTGTAGACATTGTAGTTTTTGGCGAACACTATTCAAGGAGGAGAAAATGCTGTGCTTTGTTGGGGACGACGCTCAGTTGAGCTCAGCGCAGTCAGCTACACACCAAATGGACATTTTAACCGTCCCCTGTCCTTACCGTCCTATCACGCTGTCAAGTTAGTTTATGACCACCTGTGGATTGAAAGCTGCAAGTTAATTTGCTTTCCATGGAGGTTATTGAAAAGCATTCTGGCAAATGTAATTGCTTCCTGAAGTATAAATAGATGAAGCAGTTTGAGAGATATGAGCTACATCAGAAAAATCACCAAGTAGCCCCTGGTATATCTCTGAGTATCGCCGTGTTCTGCCAAAATGAGCCACAGAATGAGCCTATTTACTTTTATCGCCAGTTCAGAGCGCTTTTTATGACACGTCATAAAATGCAATAATTGCAACAGACACATGCTTAAACTGCTCATTTGCAATAACATCTGAAACCAGAGCTGGTGCCAGAAAGTTGAGACAAAAACTGAAATGCGATCGTGTGACAGTCATATCTGTCAGGAGTGAGTGCTCCTGTTTCTCTGCTCAGTTTCTTTTCAGTGTCTGTAACTCACAGTTTGTCTGTTTGGCTCTGTAATGCACCTTTTGACAAGTCTTTTTTTCTTTTTTTCTTTATTGGAATTTGATTTGATTTGGCTTTTAATAGATGTGAAAACCTAAACAGGAAAATGGAAAAAGAGAGATGGATTGTGATTGTTGGACTTGGTCTGTAAATACGAGGAGCAGTGGCCAAGCACAGTAGATCATAGGATCCCATGGGTGTTTTGTATATACACACAAATACACACAGACATACACACACACACACACACACACACACACACACACACTCACACACTCACACACTCAAATAACGAAGAAATATGCAATTACTCACTGTTTTCATCAGTGTCAGCTCCCAGCAGTGCCCAAATATGTGATTCACTGCAATGCAGAAATCAATTCAGATTAAACTGTCTGTGCCTGATTCTGAATGTTCTGTTTGATGAGGTGGTAGTTTAAAGAAATATTGCACAGTTTCTGCAGGTTATTATTTTATTAACCTGAGAGTTCTCTTCTTATTTTCACATTTAAACCGTCTTATACAAAGTTTGGATGAAACTACAACAAACAAACTTTGCGTCTCATGTTAACAAACATCTGAGGATCGTAAGTTTAACTTTGCATTTAGCATTTTCATTGAATTGATTATTATGACTATATAGATATATATCATGACTTTAAAGGCTTTAGGATGAACTAACTCAACAGCACCAGTCTTTCTGGTGACTTAAATGTTACAGCATCTAAATGATGCAGAGATAAAAATCTGTACAAACAAAATTACTATTGTTTTTGTTCCTGTTGTCATGGATCATTATGTGACCACAGGACTTGGTCAGCGTGCTGAAATCGGAGCTCGGCGGGCTGTTGGAGAGTCTGATTGTGGCCTTGATGACCCCACCTACATCATACGATGCTTCTCAACTGCACATGGCTCTCAAGGTGACTAAAGAAAGTTTCCTCAGAGGCTCCACTTATTCCAGATTTCAGGTCTCACATGCGAATGAGATGATAAGACTTTATTTTGTGGTGTTTTTACACAAACTTTCCAACACTTTTTTAATGTTAAAACTTTAAACTGAGCAACAGACCTTTGTCAAAGCAAACATTTCAACTTGTCATTGCTGTAAAAACAATTGTGAGATAATAACAGTGATGAAGGCTCCTTTCTATTTAAGCCGTGCCAATAAATCAGCAGTCACAACGCCAGCGCCCCGGCACTGGAACACATAAATGGAACTCGGTCATTGTTGATGGTAATAGTTAAACCTGTGATTGACGAGTTTAAATGTCTGCCGTGCGACAGGTCTGTTTCATGCTGATATGCCATTTAAAAGATGTCCAAATGTTTGGCCTTTGTTCCACTAGTTCCACCGTTTCTCCAGTGGATTTTCTCACAAAGATTCTGTCCTCAGTCTCTCTGGAAAACTAAGATAAATGGGCGTCTACTACTATACTGCAGGATGGATAAAGCTCCACTATAAATTTTCATGTTGACAGTGAATCAATCAACTCATGTTTGATGTGGAAGGAGAATTATCACCAAACCATGAAGCTCTACTGAGCTTTGTAGACTATTTTTAGCTCATATTTTTGGTGTTACAGCCTGTAGATTTACTGCCTGGTTCAGTCTAACCACTCTCATCCACCCCCCCACCCCCCCCAACTGTCAGTTTCTCTCAGCAAAAGGAAAAAAAAAAAGCTTTAATAAACCCACATTACACAAAATACACAGCTTAAAATCAAGTGAGTATCAGACCTAAATTTCGTGTGGATGGAATTCATTTCCAAACACGTCACATGCCTCAACAGTTTTATAAGGTGAAAATATATCAGGCTGTGAGTTTGTCAGCTCGATGCAGAGCTCTTCTGTTCCCAAGTGGCCAAAACAATCACAAAACATGATTTATAATCTCAGGACTTGATCATTTTTGAAAACGATAAAAAAATAATTTTAGCTTTTAGCGGTTCCAACAGCCCCAGCTGCTCGTTACACTTTGACATCTTGCAAATGACTGAGACGATTCTCAGGGTTGAAAATTGAGAACAAAAGCAAGGACGCAAACCAATTAATTTGAGGCACAAAAGATTCGTATCATTATTAAAAAAAAATAATGATAATTTTTTTGACTTCAGGATCAAAACAAGAATACCTCATGGCACCACGTTACAACACTCTTTGCTTATTGAACACATTTATCCTACGGTGCAAGTGTTGGATTGTTACAGTCGATTTCAGGTTAAAGTTGAAGACGACCTGCAGGAACTTTTCTCTCTGTATCTGCTCCAAATCTATTTAAGGCCAGATGTTAAGGATGTTGTTTTTCATTAGAGCTACTCCTCAGATACAACCTCATCTTACTGACTGTGGAGAGGTGAGACTAATGGGATCACCTAGGAGCTGGCGTTGTGTTTTATATTTTTCTCCACATCCATCTCCTGCACTTCTCATGTGGCTCAAATGAGTGTCAGCATTGAGCTATGACATCATTTTATGTTTTTGAGATGTAATACACTTACTTCTCCTGCGTTTTATGTCTCACTCAAGGCTCATAAAGTTTGCAGGAAATTACATTTAGCAAACTCCTGAGTCGTCTTAAAGGTTACAGTGGAACTTTTTTTTTTCCAGCTCTCATTATTTTTTAAACACATTCACATTTGAATTTCCAGTGCAAATGAAATGTTCAATCAAAGTCAAGGCAAAGCAGTGAGGACCTTGTCTCAGTGTTCCCAGCACATCCACTGCTCCATTTGTTTGGTATGTCAGACATTTTCTCTGCTGCAGGTTAATCACAGCAAAGAGGAGAGAAGCTCAAAGCTAACTCTCTTTAGTACTGAGCCCATTCATTCTTTAATGAATTAATCCTCCGCAGCGAAACAAACTGCTTCTTATTTTCTTCAAATATTTGTTCCATTTTCATAAAACATCTTTTAACTGATGCATTACACATTAACCATCTTATAGGACAAAATAATAAAAGATTAGTTGAGCTATGAGAACACGCTGCCACAAAAACCCATGTTGTTTCATGCTGAGTTCCTCCACATATTGCGTTTGGTTCCCAGGGCGTCGGGACCGATGACGAAGTGCTGATTGAGATCCTCGCCTCCAGGACTGGCGAACAGATTAAAGAAATCATCAAAGTGTACAAGAAAGGTGACTTACTCACACTAAAAAAACACATAGCATGTTTACTGTGATTTGTTATTGGTGAAACGGTGGTTCAGGCACAAAAATGACTCTTGTAATTTACTTGTACATGAATTTACATCAAGAGTCTGACGATGTAACGGCAACATCTGAGATCTGAGTTTGGCTTTTCAGCATGTCGCCATGTTAAGTAGGTTTTAGAGCGACTTGTTGTGATGGTGTCTTCACTGTCAAATGGTTTTATATAGTGCAGAAGAGAACTAGCTGAACTGAAAGATTACAGTGGCCGTAAAGGCTTAACATACTGTATATATTTTGTAATATTGACAATATTTTCCCCAGAGTAGAAGATGAGCAGCACTTCTGGTAATGAGTGCACCTTTCATACTTACACCTGTCACTACAAGAATGTCTCTAAAATACCAGCTTTAAATTGCAACAAACCACAATGGAAAATAGTGTGTGACAACAAAAGCCCAAAGGCAAAGAGGCCAGTTTATTTGATCTGGATAAAAGAGAGGGCCTCTCCGTCTGTTGGCCGACTAATCAAATCTCTGCTGTCAGAGATCCTGCTGCAAAACAGAGGACGGCCCACCAGGGTCGATTGCAACCATTAGTGCCTCTTGTGAGCAAGAAGCGTAAACAATCTTCTGCCCCTCTTCTCTTCTTCCCTCCAGAGTTCGGAGGCAAGCTGGAGAAAGATGTCTGCGGTGACACCTCAGGGCACTATCAGAAGCTGCTGGTGATCCTGCTCCAGGTAGAGAGGGGCGGGGGGGTGAACGCTGCTGGAACGGCTTATGTTTCCTTTTCCTGATAACGAGAACCTTTGGCGATACCGTTACAAACTCCAGAGGTGAAGGTGTGGGCTGGGGAAGGGGAGGGGGGCCGGGGCTGACACCACAATACACTACAGCTGGTTTCTCGAATGTGTTTTGGTTTACAGGTGGAAATGTAATCCTCGTGGTCCTGGGACACTTGGTGGATAGTGTAATCTTCAGGGGTTACCTGGGTTGAGAGAGGCTCTGAGCTCACCGTGTTTCCATCCACACTGACCCACTTTTGCTTTTCTGTTTCTCCACCTGTGCGTCTGTCCTTCTACCTGTGTGTGTGTGTGTGTGTGTGTGTGTGTGTGTGTGGTTGGTCGTTTGTCCGGCTGCTCAGGGCAGCAGGGAGGAGGGAGTAGATGAGGGCAAGATTGAGAAGGACGCTAAGGTAAGAACCAAGAACACGAGAGAAACAACACCAACAATAACACAGTTTGTCATTTCATTTGCTTCGTGTTTATGTCAGACATTTTCTAACATATTTAACAAATCATTTTATTTATAGGGATCCCTGTTACACAATAAACCCCTGTGTCACAAAGACACTTTACATGTAGCTCCTCATTCATTCAAAAAAAAGTAATAAGTAATCCAACCAGAGATTACATTTGTCACCACAACATAATCAGGAAAACAATTCTGTAATATATAAACGTCATTTCCAGGAGACAGGGTTGAATATGGATGTAAATTCTATAGTGATTGTGGGCTGATCACTCCCTAAAAAGTGCAGTGAAATATTTGCAGTGAGGGAATCTACTGTCTCAGTTTAATGTCAAAATGCAACATCCAGCTGTTTTAAAAGTGAAAACACAGGGAAAAAAAAATCCCACGCAGCAGGTAGATGACCGCTGCACAACGTAACGGATTTATCTTAATTTCACCATCGTCTTTCAAATGTCAGCGTGTCGAGGATTTGATCGTGTTTGCGAGCTGCTCTCCAAAGTGCAGTGAAGCTAAAGGCCAGGAAAGCTTTGAGCGAGTCTCCTCAGAGGAACAGTCAATACAATAAATATATTAACCTTCAGGAGTGGAACATCTTGTTTCTTATAAACCATCTCCTCATTACTGGTATTTAGCTGTGGACTGGGATCCAGCCCTGCTCCACTTGCAACAGCATTACTGCCGAGTTAAACTGCTCTGGGATCAAATGAGCAGAAATCCATTTAAATAATAAATGTATCTTATAAATGTACTGTTATCCATTTATTTAATCATATCATTAAATGTTAGTTATCTGATCTTGAGAGAAAAAAAAAACTATCCTAGAAGTTTAGGGGAAAGGAGCCGGGACCCAGAAAGTCTTTCTAAAGCAAAGACAAACAAACAAAACAAACTTTTCTGTGCTGTTTTGGCAAAGTACAAGGTCTTACATCAGCGCTGTCATTTCTGCTCCGTCTGTGCCTTCCAATAAGTCATGTCACACACGAGGTTGCTGTGTGTGTGTGTGTGTGTGTGTGTGTGTGTGGTGTGTGGTGTTGTGTGTGTGTGTTTGTGTGTGTGTGTGTGTGCCCTCACAGGACTTGTATGCTGCTGGTGAGGGCAAGTTTGGCACAGACGAGGAAAAATTCATCACAATTCTTGGCAACAGGAGCGCAGAGCATCTCAGAGCAGGTGAGTTTGTTTGAGCCAGTGCGCTCCAGTGTTGAGGGTCGTTTCCCTCCCGTTGACGAGAGCAAAAATCAAAAGTTGCAAACAAGATACCATCACCCTCCACTCACGTTATACTTTATTTCACCTAAATAATTCAGCATGAGTGACGTAAACGACTTGGCATCATTGCTACTGACAAATACACCGGTGAAAATACTTCAAGGAGAAGAATACAGCTGGGGATTTCAGTTCATTTTTATTTATTTTTTTCACACAACAAATCAGCAGCAAGAAAAGTGAGGTTGCAGCAGAGACCAAAACTTGTCGACAGTAAACAACTCAAAACTGACAGAGAACATGACAAAAAGAGTAGAGAGTTTGTAGAGTTTATTAAAGTGTGATGAACGGCAGCCGTCCCGAGGGCCACAAGTGCTCGCTGCAAGAGAGCAGCCGGTCAGACTCCACTCACTGAAAAATTACAGGAGAGACACACAAGCAGCAAAAAACATCCACCGTCTGACGATGAAGCTAAAGGGGGAATGTGAGTCGGCACTGAGTGGCTGTTAGAGGAACTACATATTAACGTACTGTACTTCAGCTAAACAACACAAGCCCCTTACACATATCACCAATCCAAAAAGAATGGCACACTTTTAGACACAAATAGACATGGGTCTCTTATTTTGAATGAGCACTGGAGAGTCTGGAAGTTAAATTATTTTGAAAGTGCTTGGATTTTTTTTTGATTATTTATTTATTTATTTTTACTTTACGTCAGTAAACGGACGGCGTGCTGCTGTCTGCATGCGTGCAAAAGACCACATAGTCTCTCTCTCTTTTTAAGTGTCTGTGAGCTTGTGTAAAGCTGCTAGTTCTCATTATAAAAGAGAGTGTTGTAACAGTAATCAACCTTGAGCCATGTCTCTGCCGTGTTGGGTCTTTGATTTTAAGGGGAATTGGACGTAGAAAGTCCTTGAATCAGGCAAATAAATCACAACAAGAAACACATTTGAATTGGAAAATAAAACCTTCAGTTAACATAAATGAAATATTAATAAAAGAATTATTGCAGTCATGATTAAATGAAACAAATATAGTCTGATGAAGTGACACTATTTCTTTTGCTTTTTTAGAGACAATAAGCTGCTTATTCCCCTCGACTGCAGCGTGTGACGTGTCAGGCAGGAGAGCGTGAACGTTGGTCGTGTGTTTGAACAAATGACTGTCGACTGTTCTCGATTGTCGCTGTTGTCTTTCTTGTGTCTCCTGCATCACTCCGACATTCAATCTTTCAGCCACTTGGCCGTGAAGAACTCATCATCTCAAGGTGACATCGGTCAGTGACCACGGTTTACTCTGATGTCCTCTCCCCGGATCTCAACCCAGTAGAGTTTGTTTAAAATGTGGAGGCATATTTCTAGGGCCACTATAATAAGCCTTATTTGCACTTTTCTTTTATTCATCCCTTCATAACATGTGCAACCTGTAGGTGTGTGTGTGTGTGTGTGTGTGTGTGTGTGTGTGTAGAAGCACCCATATACTCTTGACCAAGATGTGGCAGCATTATTCAAACATAAAAGTCAGGTTGATCTTTTCGATACTGGAGTGGCTTTATTCCACCGCTAAGACAACATTAAAGTGTCGCTGTGGTTGTTTTGTTCTCTCCAGTGTTCGACGCCTACAGGAAGCTCTCTGGCTCTGATATAGAGGACAGCATTAAAGGAGAGACCACTGGGAATTTGGAGAACCTGCTGCTGGCTGTTGGTAAGACCCGTGATTTATCTGGATGACACTTGACTGATTGTAAACAGGAGACACAGAGAAGTGACGCCATTTCTTTTTCTCTGATGTCCAAGCTAAAAAATTGACAGACAAAAAAAAAAAACACTTGACAGACAAAAAGAAAAATCAATTTCAGATTCAAATGATAAATGTTCAGTTTTACACAGAAGATTGTTGGTGCCTTGTGTTTTTTTATTTCCTTCACAGTGAAATGTGCCAAGAGTGTCCCAGAATATTTTGCTGAAGGCCTGTATAAATCTATGAGGGTACGTATCATGTCCCTTATGTGTCCCTCTGTAACCTTTCTTATCCTAACATACGTTTTCCAGTACAGAGAATGCAAAACAGTTGCAAAACTGGTTGTAAACAAGACTCCATGTCACTTTGCCCGGCCCAGAAATAGTCCAGCACATAACACACTTCTTTTTTTACATTTCTTTATTGTTCATTTGTGAGCTGTATACAGTGGGTGCTGGTCGGCGAATAGTTTTAACATTTACATAGAATAGCAGTTTAGCTGTTTCCTCCTGGGATTTTATCCAAGTAAAATGTGACAAAGGAGCAATCAACTTCTATTTCAAAACTTGTTCAGTATTTCTTTTCAGTAATCTCTTGGAAAAAATAAAGATCAAGTCCAGAAAATCTGAAAGTAATTAATTTTTTTTTCTGCCTCCAGCAGTCATCCTGTCCCTGATAACAACTTTGAATTCATTTTCAATGATGGAGTCACAAGATTTGATTTCATGTTCTCCCAACAGAGCTCTCTGTGAGACCTGGGATCAATGGTCTTAGTCTGTCTTTTCCATTTATCAATCCGATCGTCTTCAAATATCTCCAGGCCTGATTCTGTCTTCCATTTCTGTTTACCACTCTCTGTTTGTACACTAAATGTGAAGCTATAGCTACAGCCAGCAGCTGGTTAGCTTAGCTTCGCAATAAGACTGGAAACAGGAGGAGAGAGCTAGCCTGTCTCTGTCAAAACGAAACAATTGATCCAGCTGCAAAACTTCTCATTTAACTTTAAGCAAGAAAGTGAATTAACAGATTCTAACCCAGAACTGTAGACTTGATATGCAAATGGAAATACTACTTACTCACTTTAATATCATACAGAAATTTCTGGAAATACATACAAAATCGTCACCTGTACCGAGCATGCATTTGAAAATGATTGCCAAAAATATAAAGGACTATACTGTGTGAGATATTGTGTTGTAGTTTATGTCACTGCACACAAGGGAAAAATTAAACTGTTGCACCTAAAAGAAATAATAAGATAATACTTAATGAGTTTATAACCACAGCTGCTGAAGTTGTGTTTTGTGTTCAGCGAGCTGGAACTGATGACGACACCCTGATGAGGATAATGGTGTCGCGGAGCGAGGTGGACATGTTGGACATCAGAGCCAGCTTCAAAAAGATGTATGGCGCGTCTCTGTACAGCACCATCCAGGTAAACTCTGCTCACTCAAACACAAAAACTTTCTATCAGAACTCCCTCAATAAGATGTGATGTCATTCCCCTCACATTCCTCCTCCTGATGTTCCGCTAAACGTCCCCATCCATCCCTCTGTAGGCCTTTAAAGCACCAGATGGGTGTACTGTGGTTATGCTGCTTACACACCATTCATATCGGCGCAGTGATGGAGTGGAGATTAGTGATTTCCTGTAAATTTCTTGTTCAGCGTGATGAGATTGCTTCACCGCTCTTCCCACCAGCCCGAGTGAATTAATCTATTCTCCCGGGGCCAGATGTTCCTACAGAAGGTTATTGCCGTCCTCCCAATGGAAAATACCAAATGGCCAATATTGAAAAGATAAATAAGACTTTATGAAAGAACCTTTGAATACATGCAGTAAAATATAATAATGAACCAATGTATATTTTTACAGGTTGAGCTGAGTTCATATTTATTTTATGACAACCATCACTATTTCAAATCGCTGCTTTCTTCCATTTTTTCAATTGTATATATTATTTTATTTTTCTTGGTGACACCATTTCATTTCACTTTAATGACCTTTCATGACTATATACATATATATATATATATATATATATATATACTTATAGCTTCACTCTCTTCAAAATGATAACGGACTAGAATCTTTATTAATGTTACATCTGAGCTTTCTCTACTAAGAACGGCTTGTTTGTGTCATATAGGAGTTACTGTAATTACCAGTTCAAGTCATTGTTATGTCAGGGGAACTTGGATTTTTAATTATACTAAAGTGAAAAGGTTTATTGTTTTAATATTCCTGCCTCATCATCTTTCTACCATATTACATCTCTCCAGGCTCTTAGCAAACTCCACACCTGAGACACACAGCGAGCTCAGGAAAAAGAAACCACTCTTTTTTTTATATATATATATATATATACTTTAGTTATGAGCTGCTGAGTGAAAGACAGTGTTCACATCAGCCTCTGAGTTGTAATTCAGATGTAAGTCTGACTTATGGATCATTTTTTAGCAACTATTACATCTCCCACTTGGCAAAAAGAAATACATAAGTCTCAACAAACCAGCGGCAGAACGGCTGCAAAGCAACCTTTGCTAACAGCTGCATGTAAAGAAAATCAAAATTAACAAAATTAGTAGTTAATTTGGGCTAAATGATGTGACTAAGAGGCAGTGCAACCATATTGGAATATTACATAAATGCTAAATAAATATATATAAAGGAAAAAAATTGAAGCTCAGAGTTGAGGCTAGCTAGTTAGCTAACTGACTAGCCATGTAGCATCTCCAGCGCTGTTGAGCTAAGTAAAAGGATGAGGTTACTATTGTGTCCTGTCAGCACTGATAGTCATCTATCATTGCTATCATTGCGTGACAGCAGTGATAGATGGCATTAGAAGCAATTTGGAGTTCAGTGTCTTGCTCAAGGGCAATTCAACATGTGGAGAGGAGGAGCAGGAGATCCAGCCAGCCGAGCGACAACTGCCCACATGTCATGACAAGTGACAAGTGTGATATACAGCCGTCACTGGAAAAAAATACAGCTACAAAATATGAACAGGGCAACAAGTAACAATAATGAGGAATATATAAAAAGTGGGAAGAACAGAGGCTGATATAATTATATATTATATAATAGAATTAATGAGGGACTTCTGAAAGTTATAAGACTAATAAAAATCTTAATTATGTCTGTTGTTTTTGCAGGAGGACACAAGTGGAGACTACCAGAAGGCTTTGCTCTACCTCTGCGGCGGGAATGACTAATGCTGTTTTATGGCGTGTTGAGCAGCACTGATATGAGCCACCACGGTGCTGCGAGACTACAAAGCTACATGTGAGATGAGGTTATTGATCCACAGTTGGTGACTCTTTCTGACTATAGCTTGTTATTGATTGAATTAGTGTGAATTACACCCCTGTCATTTTGCCTTATGACATTATCTGCTGACGTTGGAGTGCATTCACTTAAAAAGTTAGTTTGTTTTTGTTTGATGTCAGACATAAATTAAACAAAACACAAAAACAAAAATCTCTAACAGTGTTTAATGAAAGTGCAGTTATGATTTTGAAATAATTAAATAAATTTGATTCGTTTGAAATGAATTTTTTTGCTTCATTTATTTAGCCCCATTTCCTGTCAACTGTACACACAGTATTAGCAGTTGTTCACCTTATTTGTGCAGAATGCTCACAGCGTTTGTTAAACGCAACTTAGAAAATACAACACTGCTGCTGAATTATTAAATTCCTACATGCGCTCCTGCTCTCATTAATTACAAATGAACTGGTGATGCAGACTTAAATTACAGGGCAGCTGTCAGCGATCAATAAATAATGGGACACTATTAGACATTTGTTGACTCTTATAAAGACATCTACTGCCTCCGTGTCCTTCTGCATGGAAGGGCCTGATGTCAAACTATGGATGGATGGGAAGTTGCACCACAGGATGGCAGCAGAGGTTAGAATGACTGTTTCTCTTCACTGTTTTCCATTATAATCACTCAAGAGATCTAAAATGAGACATTCAGCTTGGAAACGTGAAGCAAAACATTAGCACTGATGTGAAAGTGAGACTTCTGCGTTACATCATACGGAAAATAACTTGTGGAACATACTGTGCACGTCTCTTTAATTCTACATAAGATAGGAGTTTGAGGAACTTTACTTTCTATTTTCTGCTTCTTTATACTTCTACTCCGCTACATAAATATTGTACATTTTACTGCTCTACATTTCTCTGACAGGTTTATCTTTACTGACTCAGATTTTACATTGGAATTGAAAGAATTAAGATGTTATTGTATGAAATACGAAGAGCTTATATGCATTTTTAAGTTTACATTCATCATTTATCCTTATTATCACTCAGTCAACAGGCCTGTATGTCAGAAAACGAACCTAGGTGACGATTTCTAGGAGTCGCTGAGGTTCATAAACCCTCATTATGTTTAATAAACTCCTGTCTGCCAGATGTTATGTTCAAAAACCACCTGAAGGTTCAAGTTGAAAATGTTTTCATGTATTGGCATGCTTTTCCTCAGAGGCTTTCACTCCAGTTTCACCTCAAAATGACGTGCAAATTGATGTAACCTTTACTCTGTAGTTACAGCCGTGCAAGCAAGGAGCCATAATTGCATTTCTGTTGCTGTCTGAGCTTTTTTTTTATTGCAGTTAAGCTCTTATATTAATTAGTTTTAGACATGATGTGACTCAAGATGAGAAAGATGAACGTACATTTTGTTCACTGCCTAACTTTGGAGACTCAGTTTGAACAGGCAGATCAGTACTGACTGTTTGTTTTTTTTTGTAACTTTGCCAACAAATCCACCCATGCATCACGATGAGACGTCACAGGAGACTGGAAATGTCATTATTGTACCACAAAATAGACAGGACAAGTAAAATATAATGATTTCAATCAAAAATTACAATACAATAAAGAGAGAGGGAAAAGTCCAGATTCAATTCATAGAGGAAAACTCAAAATTAAGAAGGAATTGGTTTATATTTTTGATTTATGCATGTGCAATATCTGATTAGTTTTAATGCTGTAAACTGGCCTGATTGGACAAATTTCAATAATTCTTTGATCAGGAAGTCAGTCAGGACCAACTCTAATCTATGATATGTTTACTGAACCTACTGAAAATCCCAATACTTTAAAATCTTACCACTGAAAAAGTCAACAATTTACTAGAATTTGCTGTGCACAACAGGTTCCCATGCAGTGCAAGATGAACAGTGGTTTGATGTATGATGATTTCTCCATGCTTTTAATTGCAGATTTTTTAATTAACAGACTCAATGTCAGAGATTTCAGCTGTGCTATAACACAAAAATCAGTATAAGTGGTATGTCTACAGTTTGGTTGTTTTGTTGTTAATCAATGAGCATGACTCAGCGCTTGTGTGGCCAGTGGCTGTGAGCTCTGTCTGTCATAAATCACTCGTCCTCTGCGCTGGATGCTCATTTCCACTGCAGGAAGATGCTGTAAACAAGGGCGCCAGTGTCACATTTCATTTTCAAATAACAAAATATGAAGTTTATTATTTTTCCTGTTCAGTGATTTCTGTCGAGTCTCGGCTCTAATTTTGGTTGTTTACTCATCTCTGTTTTGAGGAAGTGACATTATGATTTTTGTCAGTTATAGGCCACTTTAGGCTGCACCCAGAGACCTGGTGGTGGGTGCACTTTTCTTTTCTTGCTTGGTCCAGACAGCAACACACCTATCATTCTCATTTCACGCTAACAATGCAATATTTGTGGCGTTTCATTAATTCAGGTCACTTCTTTGTAATCTCAGGAAAAGCCCTTTATGAAACAATTCACACACGTACAAAGGCATTCATACGAGCATGTAATCTGGACTGTGCGCGTACACGTAAACATTGGGCTAAATCTCCTTAGTGTCAGTAGACCTTGGGCGTGTTCTCCCTACTTTCAGCTTGACCAAGGCCCACATCTCTCAGCCAATCAGGAGCCAAGGGCAGTCAGGCCACCTGTGGCCAGTCAAGAGGGAATGAGGAGGTTTAAAGCAGCCAAGTGCTGAGCAGAAACATTTTCAACACAAGCACTTCTCACTTCTCAGCCAAACTGACAGAGCAGCTTTGCATGTTTGCAGTGTTCTACAGTGGACAGTGCCACACATTATGATCCTTGTCCAGCGCCCTTTATGTAGCAACAGGGAAAATACGGGGTTCGAAGTTGGGGTAATATGGAAAACCAAAATTGTTTCTGTGACTAAACAAGGAAACTGAAGACTAGAGGAGAACTGGAAAGTTTTTATTCATGTACATGCAGCATTTATCTAATTACATAATCAAGTGTAGTTGTGTTGGCTGTTGATAGCGCACTGATGACAACTGGTGTCACTTTTAGGCCTCTCATGGGACATTAACTGTCCATGGATGAGTGACCACATCGGTGGGTCTCAACTCTTTGGAGAGCAGAAACAGCTGACTGTGTTTTCTATAAAAGCACATGTGACCTGTGGCTGCCACAACAGAATCAAATAGCCGTACATATATCATTCCTGAGGTAATTATTTTAGTTTGTGAACCACAATGCAACATGAATGGATATGGTAAAGCAGCTCCTACTAAAAACGAAATTCCTTGTTGTGTTTTGGAAATGCTCATCTTCATCACCTTCAATTGCTGCAGCACTTGAGGACTGAGTTAGTAATAGCGGATATTTACCAAAGAAACTGACAACCAAGGATAAAATAAATCAGTGTAACAAACATAAACCATACACCCTTTCCTGTCTCATTCTTGTGGACAAGATATCTCAGTCCCTTGACAGAACTTCTTCAAATTTGGCACAACCATTCACTAGGACTCAAAGATGAAAAGACTAGATTTTGGTGGTCAAAGGTCAACGGTCAAGGTCAGTGTGACCTCAAAAATCCTCATTAACCAAGGCTTCACACAGAAATGGTTAATATTTTAGATGACTCTGGATAAACAGGGATGTAATCTGAAACCAGTCTGAGTGGTGGAGGCAGACAACCGCAAGGAGGTAATTCTAGTTTTCTGACATAATTATTATTCTGAGGGAGTAGAGGGTCGGTGACAATTGAAAGTTGTGAAACGCACAATCCAGTCCAATCCAAACATGCCCGCATTATGGATTTGGATTGTACCAGTATGACCCACGGCCAGTCAATTCAACAGCTTTGAACTGTACAGTTGGTCTTAATATTGTTTTGTCAAACTATTCTCTATACAAAGTGTTTAAATTCAGAATGAACAAGTTTTCCTCTGGGATGGGAGCTGTTTTATTGAGCGTATAAATTCTCTTAAAATAGTGCCTTGCATCACATTTTACAAGCTACTGAGTAGAATCAAAGTCTTGTATTTTCAGCAGCTGGTGTTTTACAGCCTTGCCTGAAGGAATTCACCTCCCTAAATATACTAATATACTCACTGCATTCCTGCCGTTATTTTGTGACTGCCCTCTAATTCACTTTTTGTTGCAGCCACATTGCTTCAGTCTGCTTTATCTATGAACGAGCGGGGGTGTAGTGCAATATCTTTAAGTACCAAAGTTTATAAGCAAATAAAAAAGTACAAAATATACTGTTTTTAATAATATTTGGCCATTACTAACTACATTACATAACTTCAAAGACTTTAGCTCCTAAAGCTGGCTTCTAGCAATCAAATGTCAAGGGGATATAATGAAATATAAAAGTGTCAAGTATAGTCATATAAAGTCTTAGGATAGTGAGGCATTACAGTCACCAGTTAACATAATGTGCAACTATTTGGACTGTGGGAGGAAGCTGGAAAACCCAGAATATGCAAAAACGTCATAGTATAGTGAGACATAAAAACATCACAGTATAGTAAGGCATAAAAACTCATAATATATTAAGGCATAAAAAGTCATAGGATAGTAAGACATAAAATTAACACCATAGTATAGTAAGGCATAAAAACTTCGAAAGGCACGGGGAGAAGATAAATACTTCACATTGAAGTAGTAGGCCCCTGGCCTTGGATTCAAACCCAGAACCTTCTCACTGGGAGGCGCAGGTTTTGTCCACTAAACCACCGTGGACCAGGACTGCTTCCTCATCCACTCCTCTAACACCATAGTAAAGTTTGCCGATGACACAACTGTGGTGGGACTCATCTGTGACAACAATGAGACCTACTACAGACAGGGAGTCCGACATCTGGCTGAGTGGTGTTTGGACAACAATCTGGTCCTAAACACCACCAAAACGAAGTCGGTCATTGTGGACTTCAGGAGGTCAAGGAGGGCCACACAGTCCCCACTTTTCATCAATGGGGAGGAGGACACAAAACTAACAATCACTGATAAAGTTGTAAATGTGCAATTCAAACTATTGTGCAATATTTGTACTTCTTAAAAACACTGTTAACGTTTTAATAAACTGCTCGCACTGTTTACTGCTGCTGCCTTTTATTTATCACTGCATTCTAGTTGTCTTTGTTATTTATTGGATTTATTGTTATGCTGCCATTTTATCAAGTTTTTGTTTTGTGTTGGTTTGTATTTTTAATCTTGTGTCTTGCTGCTTCTGAGAATGCCAAACGGACTTTCGTTGTAGGAACTACAATGACAATAAACATCCTTTTGTCCTTATGTCCTTGTGTCTTCTGCCACATGAATAAGATAGAGTATAGTAAGTCATAAAAACAAAAAAAAGACCTCATGTAAGGCACAAAAACTTCATGGTAAAGTAAAGTATAAGAAACATCATAGTATAGGACGGTATAAAAACATCATAGTAAAGTAAGGCATAAAAATGTCAAAAAACGTCATAATATAGTAAGGTATGAAAACATCCAAAAAAACGTCATAGTATAGTAAGGCATAAAAACGTCATAGTATAGTAAGGCTTAAAAACATTCAATAAAAATCATAGTATAGTGAGTCAAAAAAATGTCAAAAAACATAATAGTATAGTGAGTCATAAAAATGTTAAAAAAACATCATAGTATAGTAAGGCATAAAAAGTAAAAAAAACGTCATATTATAGGAAGGCATAAAATCATAAAAAAACGTCATAGTATAGAAAGGTATAATAAAGTGATAGTATAGTAAGGCATAAAAGCGTCAAAACACGTCATAGTATAATAAGGTATAATAACGTTATTGTATAGTAAGGCAAAAAAGCGTCAAAAAATGTCATAATATACTAAGGCATAAAAACGTCAAAAAACGTCATAGTATAGTAAGGCTTAAAAACATCCAATAAAAATCATAGTATAGTAAGGAATGAAAACGTCATAGTTTAGGACGGCACAAAAATGTCAGAAAACATCATAGTATAGTAAGGCATAAAATGTAATAAAATGTCATAGCATTGTAAGGCATAGTATAGTAAGGCAAAAAAATTTAAAAAAACTTCATAGTATAATAGGGCATAAAAACATCATAAACTTTCATAGCATTGTAAGGCATAGTATAGTAAGGCAAAAAAATTTAAAAAAACTTCATAGTATAATAGGGCATAAAAACATCATAAACTTTCATAGCATTGTAAGGCATAGTATAGTAAGGCAAAAAAATTTAAAAAAACTTCATAGTATAATAGGGCATAAAAACATCATAAACTTTCATAGCATTGTAAGGCATAGTATAGTAAGGCAAAAAAATTTAAAAAAACTTCATAGTATAATAGGGCATAAAAACATCATAAACTTTCATAGCATTGTAAGGCATAGTATAGTAAGGCAAAAAAATTTAAAAAAACTTCATAGTATAATAGGGCATAAAAACATCATAAACTTTCATAGCATTGTAAGGCATAGTATAGTAAGGCAAAAAAATTTAAAAAAACTTCATAGTATAATAGGGCATAAAAACATCATAAACTTTCATAGCATTGTAAGGCATAGTATAGTAAGGCAAAAAAATTTAAAAAAACTTCATAGTATAATAGGGCATAAAAACATCATAAACTTTCATAGCATTGTAAGGCATAGTATAGTAAGGCAAAAAAATTTAAAAAAACTTCATAGTATAATAGGGCATAAAAACATCATAAACTTTCATAGCATTGTAAGGCATAGTATAGTAAGGCAAAAAAATTTAAAAAAACTTCATAGTATAATAGGGCATAAAAACATCATAAACTTTCATAGCATTGTAAGGCATAGTATAGTAAGGCAAAAAAATTTAAAAAAACTTCATAGTATAATAGGGCATAAAAACATCATAAACTTTCATAGCATTGTAAGGCATAGTATAGTAAGGCAAAAAAATTTAAAAAAACTTCATAGTATAATAGGGCATAAAAACATCATAAACTTTCATAGCATTGTAAGGCATAGTATAGTAAGGCAAAAAAATTTAAAAAAACTTCATAGTATAATAGGGCATAAAAACATCATAAACTTTCATAGCATTGTAAGGCATAGTATAGTAAGGCAAAAAAATTTAAAAAAACTTCATAGTATAATAGGGCATAAAAACATCATAAACTTTCATAGCATTGTAAGGCATAGTATAGTAAGGCAAAAAAATTTAAAAAAACTTCATAGTATAATAGGGCATAAAAACATCATAAACTTTCATAGCATTGTAAGGCATAGTATAGTAAGGCAAAAAAATTTAAAAAAACTTCATAGTATAATAGGGCATAAAAACATCATAAACTTTCATAGCATTGTAAGGCATAGTATAGTAAGGCAAAAAAATTTAAAAAAACTTCATAGTATAATAGGGCATAAAAACATCATAAACTTTCATAGCATTGTAAGGCATAGTATAGTAAGGCAAAAAAATTTAAAAAAACTTCATAGTATAATAGGGCATAAAAACATCATAAACTTTCATAGCATTGTAAGGCATAGTATAGTAAGGCAAAAAAATTTAAAAAAACTTCATAGTATAATAGGGCATAAAAACATCATAAACTTTCATAGCATTGTAAGGCATAGTATAGTAAGGCAAAAAAATTTAAAAAAACTTCATAGTATAATAGGGCATAAAAACATCATAAACTTTCATAGCATTGTAAGGCATAGTATAGTAAGGCAAAAAAATTTAAAAAAACTTCATAGTATAATAGGGCATAAAAACATCATAAACTTTCATAGCATTGTAAGGCATAGTATAGTAAGGCAAAAAAATTTAAAAAAACTTCATAGTATAATAGGGCATAAAAACATCATAAACTTTCATAGCATTGTAAGGCATAGTATAGTAAGGCTTGAAAATTTCTAAAAACTTCATAGTATAATAAGGCATAAAAACATCATAAAATTTCATATCATTGTAAGGCATAGTATAGTAAGGCAAAAAAATTTAAAAAAACTTCATAGTATAATAGGGCATAAAAACATCATAAACTTTCATAGCATTGTAAGGGATCGTATAGCAAGAGATAAAAACGTCAAAAAACGGAATAGTATAATAAGGCATAAAAATGTTAAAAAAACGTCATAGTATAATAAGGCATGAAAACATCATAAAAATGTCAAAAAAACGGCATAATATAGTAAGGCATAAAATCGTAAAAAAACGGCATTGTATAGTAAGGCATAAAAATGTCAAAAAATTTCATAGTATAATAAAGCATAAAAACATCATAAACTTTCATAGCATTGTAAAGCATAGTATAGTAAGGCATAAAAATGTCAAAAAACTTCATAGTGTAATCAGGCATAAAAACATCATAAAATGTCATAGCATTGTAAGGCATAGTATAGTAAGGCATAAAATGTCATAAAATGTCATAGCATTGTAAGGCATAGTATAGTAATGCATAAAAATGTAAAAAAAAACGACATAGTATAGTAAGGCATAAAAATATCAAAAAACGTCATAGTATAGTAAGGCATAAAAACATCAAAAAGCTTCATAGTATAATAATGCATAAAAACGTCATAAACATGTCATAGCATTGTAAGGCATAGTATAGTAAGACATAAAAACGTCAAAAAACGGCATAGTATAGTAAAGCATAAAAATGTCAAAGAACGGCATAGTATAATAAGGCATAAAAATGTCAAAAAACGTCATAGTATAGTAAGGCATAAAAACATCATAATCTTTCATAGCATTGTAAGGCATAGTATAGTAAGGCATAAAAACATCAAAAAACGTCATAGTATAGTAAGGCATAAAAATGTCAAAAAACTTCATAGTATAATAAGGCATAAAAACATCATAAAATATCATAGCATTGTAATGCATAGTATAGTAAAACATAAAAATGTCAAAAAACGTCATAGTATCATAAGGCATAAAAATGTCAAAAAATGTCATAGTATAATAGGGCATAAAAGCATCATAAAATGTCATAGGATTGTAAGGCATAGTATAGTAAGGCATAAAAACATCATAAAATGTCATAGCATTGTAAGGCATAAAAATTTGAAAAACTTCATAGTATAATAAGGCATAAAAACATCATAATCTTTCATAGCATTGTAAAGCATAGTATAGTAAGGCATTAAAAGGTCAAAAAACGTCACAGTATAGTAAGGCATAAAATCGTGAAAAAACGGCATAGTATAGTAAGGCATAAAAATGTCAAAAAACTTCATAGTATAATAAGGCATAAAAACATCATAAAATGTCATAGCAATGTAATGCATAGTATAGTAAGACATAAAATCGTGAAAAAACGGTATAGTATAGTAAGGCATAAAAATGTCAAAAAATGTCATAGTATAATAAGGCATAAAAACATCATAAAATGTCATAGCATTGTAAGGCATAGTATAGTAAGACATAAAAACGTTAAAAAACGTCATAGTATAGTAAGGCGTAAAATCGTGAAAAAAAGGCATAGTATAGTAAGGCATAAAAATGTCAAAAAACTTCATAGTATAGTAAGGCATAAAAACATCATAAACTTTCATAACATTGTAAGGCATAGTATAATAAGGCATAAAAATGTCAAAAAACTTCATAGTATAATAAGGCATAAAAACATCATGAAATGTCATAGCATTGTAAGGCATAGTAGAGTAAGGCACGAAAATGTTAAAAAAAACTGCATAGTAGAATAAGGCATAAAAATGTCAAAAAACGTCATAGTATAGTAAGGCATAAAATCGTGAAAAAAAGGCATAGTATAGTAAGGCATAAAAAGGTCGAAAAACTTCATTGTATAATAAGGCATAAAAACATCATAAAATTTCATAGCATTGTAAGGCATAGTAGAGTAAGGCACGAAAATGTTAAAAAAAACTGCATAGTAGAATAAGGCATAAAAATGTCAAAAAACGTCATAGTATAGTAAGGCATAAAAATTTCAAAAACTTCATTGTATAATAAGGCATAAAAACATCATAATCTTTCATAGCATTGTAAGGTATAGTATAGTTAGACATAAAAACATCAAAAAACGGCATAGTTTAGTAAAGCATAAAAATGTCAAAGAACGGCATAGTATAGTAAGGCATAAAAATGTCAAAAAATGTCATAGTATAATAGGGCATAAAAACATCACAAAATTTCATAGCATTGTAAGGTATAGTATAGTTAGACATAAAAACATCAAAAAACGGCATAGGTTAGTAAAGCATAAAAATCTCAAAGAACGGCATAGTATAGTAAGACAAAAAAACGTCAAAAAACGGCATAGGTTAGTAAAGCATAAAAATCTCAAAGAACGGCATAGTATAGTAAGACAAAAAAACGTCAAAAAACGGCATAGGTTAGTAAAGCATAAAAATCTCAAAGAACGGCATAGTATAGTAAGACAAAAAAACGTCAAAAAACGGCATAGGTTAGTAAAGCATAAAAATCTCAAAGAACGGCATAGTATAGTAAGACAAAAAAACGTCAAAAAACGGCATAGGTTAGTAAAGCATAAAAATCTCAAAGAACGGCATAGTATAGTAAGACAAAAAAACGTCAAAAAACGGCATAGGTTAGTAAAGCATAAAAATGTCAAAAAACGTCATAGTATTGTAAGGCATAAAATCGTGAAAAAACGGCATAGTATAGTAAGGCATAAAAATGTCAAAAAACTTCATAGTATAGTAAGGCATAAAAACATCATAAACTTTCATAGCATTGTAAGG
>NW_019174586.1:11777151-11876758 GCF_002260705.1 Seriola dumerili
ATATAGCATTGTAAGGCATAGTATAGTAAGGCATAAAAATGTCAAAAAATGTCATAGTATAATAAGGCATAAAAACATCATAAAATGATATAGCATTGTAAGGCATAGTATAGTAAGGCATAAAAATGTCAAAAAATGTCATAGTATAATAAGGCATAAAAACATCATAAAATGATATAGCATTGTAAGGCATAGTATAGTAAGGCATAAAAATGTCAAAAAATGTCATAGTATAATAAGGCATAAAAACATCATAAAATGATATAGCATTGTAAGGCATAGTATAGTAAGGCATAAAAATGTCAAAAAATGTCATAGTATAATAAGGCATAAAAACATCATAAAATGATATAGCATTGTAAGGCATAGTATAGTAAGGCATAAAAATGTCAAAAAATGTCATAGTATAATAAGGCATAAAAACATCATAAAATGATATAGCATTGTAAGGCATAGTATAGTAAGGCATAAAAATGTCAAAAAATGTCATAGTATAATAAGGCATAAAAACATCATAAAATGATATAGCATTGTAAGGCATAGTATAGTAAGGCATAAAAATGTCAAAAAATGTCATAGTATAATAAGGCATAAAAACATCATAAAATGATATAGCATTGTAAGGCATAGTATAGTAAGGCATAAAAATGTCAAAAAATGTCATAGTATAATAAGGCATAAAAACATCATAAAATGATATAGCATTGTAAGGCATAGTATAGTAAGGCATAAAAATGTCAAAAAATGTCATAGTATAATAAGGCATAAAAACATCATAAAATGATATAGCATTGTAAGGCATAGTATAGTAAGGCATAAAAATGTCAAAAAATGTCATAGTATAATAAGGCATAAAAACATCATAAAATGATATAGCATTGTAAGGCATAGTATAGTAAGGCATAAAAATGTCAAAAAATGTCATAGTATAATAAGGCATAAAAACATCATAAAATGATATAGCATTGTAAGGCATAGTATAGTAAGGCATAAAAATGTCAAAAAATGTCATAGTATAATAAGGCATAAAAACATCATAAAATGATATAGCATTGTAAGGCATAGTATAGTAAGGCATAAAAATGTCAAAAAATGTCATAGTATAATAAGGCATAAAAACATCATAAAATGATATAGCATTGTAAGGCATAGTATAGTAAGGCATAAAAATGTCAAAAAATGTCATAGTATAATAAGGCATAAAAACATCATAAAATGATATAGCATTGTAAGGCATAGTATAGTAAGGCATAAAAATGTCAAAAAATGTCATAGTATAATAAGGCATAAAAACATCATAAAATGATATAGCATTGTAAGGCATAGTATAGTAAGGCATAAAAATGTCAAAAAATGTCATAGTATAATAAGGCATAAAAACATCATAAAATGATATAGCATTGTAAGGCATAGTATAGTAAGGCATAAAAATGTCAAAAAATGTCATAGTATAATAAGGCATAAAAACATCATAAAATGATATAGCATTGTAAGGCATAGTATAGTAAGGCATAAAAATGTCAAAAAATGTCATAGTATAATAAGGCATAAAAACATCATAAAATGATATAGCATTGTAAGGCATAGTATAGTAAGGCATAAAAATGTCAAAAAATGTCATAGTATAATAAGGCATAAAAACATCATAAAATGATATAGCATTGTAAGGCATAGTATAGTAAGGCATAAAAATGTCAAAAAATGTCATAGTATAATAAGGCATAAAAACATCATAAAATGATATAGCATTGTAAGGCATAGTATAGTAAGGCATAAAAATGTCAAAAAATGTCATAGTATAATAAGGCATAAAAACATCATAAAATGATATAGCATTGTAAGGCATAGTATAGTAAGGCATAAAAATGTCAAAAAATGTCATAGTATAATAAGGCATAAAAACATCATAAAATGATATAGCATTGTAAGGCATAGTATAGTAAGGCATAAAAATGTCAAAAAATGTCATAGTATAATAAGGCATAAAAACATCATAAAATGATATAGCATTGTAAGGCATAGTATAGTAAGGCATAAAAATGTCAAAAAATGTCATAGTATAATAAGGCATAAAAACATCATAAAATGATATAGCATTGTAAGGCATAGTATAGTAAGGCATAAAAATGTCAAAAAACGTCATAGTATAGTAAGGCATAAAAATGTCAAAAAACTTCATAGTATAGTAAGGCATGAAAATGTCAAAAAATCTTTATAGTATAATAGGGCATAAAAACGTCATAATCTTTCATAGCATTGTAAGGCATAGTATAGTAAGACATAAAAACATCAAAAAATGTCATAGTATAGTAATGCATAAAATCGTGAAAAAACGGCATAGTATAGTAAGGCATAGAAATGTCAAAAAACTTCATAGTATAATAAGGCATAAAAACATCATAAACTTTCATGGCATTGTAAGGCATAGTATAGTAAGGCATAAAAATGTCAAAAAACGGCATAGTATAATAAGGCATAAAACTGTCAAAAAACGTCATAGTATAGTAAGGCATAAATATGTCAAAAAATGTCATATTATAATAAGGCATAAAAACATCACAAACTTTCATAGCATTGTAAGGTATAGTATAGTAAGAACTAAAAACGTCAAAAAACGACATAGTATAGTAAAGGATAAAAATGTCAAAAAACGACATATATTGTATATATTGTAAGGCATAAAAATTTAAAAAAAACATCATAGTATAATTAGGCATAAAAACATCATTAAATGTCATAGCATCGTAAGGCACAGTATAGTAAGGCATAAAAATGTCAAAAAACTTCATAGTATAATAAGGCATTGAAACATCATGAACGTTCATAGCATTGTAAGGCATAGTATAGTAAGGCATAAAAACATCATAAAATGTCATAGCATTGTAAGGCATAGTATAGTAATGCATAAAAATGTCAAAAAAACGGCATAGTATAGTAAGGCATAAAAATTTTAAAAACTTCATAGCATTGTAAGGCATAGTATAGTAAGACATAAAAATGTCAAAAAACGTATTATAGTAAGGCATAAAAACATCATAAAATGTTATAGCATCATAAGGCATAAAAACATCATAAAATGTCATAGCATTGTAAGGCATAGTATAGTAAGGCATAAAAATGTCAAAAAACGTCATAGTATAATAAGGCATAAGAACATCATAAACGTTCATAGCATTGTAAGGCATAGTATAGTAAGGCATAAAAATTTCAAAAAACTTCATAGTATAATAAGGCATAAAAACATCATAAACTTTCATAGCATTGTAAGGCATAGTAAGTAAGGCATAAAAATGTCAAAAAACGGCATAGTATAGTAAGGCACAAAAATGTCAAAATACGTCATAGTATTGTAATGCATAAATACGTCATAGTATTGTAAGGCATAAAAACGTCATAGTATAGTAAGGCATAAAAACATCAAAAAAACTTCATAGTATAGTAAGGCATAAAAATATAAAAATACATCATAGTATAGTAAGGCGTAAAAACGCCAAAAAACATCACAGCATTGTAAGGCATAAAAATGTCATAGTATAGTAAGGCATAAAAGCATGTAAAAAAAAATCATAGTACAGTAAGTCATAAAAACGTCATAAAAACGTCATAGTAATGTAAGGCATAAAAACATCAAAAAAAACTTAATAGTATAGTAAGCCATAAAAACATAAAAAAACTTCATAGTATAGTATGGCTTAAAAACATAAAAAAAAACTTCATAGTAATGCATGAAAACATCAAAAATGTCATAGTATATTAAATCATAAAAATGTCAAAAAACATCATAGTATAGCAAGGCATAAAAACGTCATAGTATATTAAGGCATAAAAATAATTAAAAAACATCATCATTTAGTAAGACAAAATGTTAAAAAATGTCACAGCATAGTAAGGCATGAAAACATAAAAAACATCACAGTATAGTAAGACATAAAAACGTCAAAAGTCTTAGTATAGTATGGCATAAAAACTCCAAAAACATCTTAGTATAGTAATGCATAAAAATGTATATTGGTTTTATTACATAACAGACACTTTAAACACTTTAGTGATGAGTGAGGAATAGAAATAGGAATAGATAGGTATAAAGCGGCGGTGCGTCATGTAGTCATGTATAACTACAACAATGCCAACAAGGGATCTCCCACATTGCCCAGAATGCAACCTGCTGAGAGCCTGAGCTTAATGGATTTCAGCTGTGGGTGATGCATTATCTTACAGCAGGGGATGAAGTTCAAATCATCAAGAAAAAGAAAATCATTGCTGTTTCTCAAATACCAGCCTGTCCTGAGGCACTTAGAAAGTTGTGTCTGCCTCTTGACATTTATTAAGCAGAAGTTTTTCACACAACCTTCATAAGAACAATAGCTAAATATCTTCAAAAATTGTAGGTGTATCACTTTCAAACAAAGAAAAGAGCTTGTTCACTATCTGTTGAAAGATGGATTTCTCTGTATGATTCATGAATGTTGGTACCGACACACTGCTGCTCATGGTTTAAGTCTGTGGGAAAAATCCTGTGGTGGCATCACAATATCAACAAAAGTTGTTTTAAGTGAGTAAGTATTATAGTACAAGTCAATGCTAAGTCTTGTGAGAAAGGAAAAACTAATGCAAGAGAACATTTAACAATGAGAAAATAAAAGCTACACATACAGTAAGTGTTTTATCGCCAGTTATACAGCTCGTTAACAGTTTGCAGCATAACTAGATTATTGCTGATTAAATGCATTTGAATATGTTGAAGTAATTTGAATTCCACTCGATAGAAAGTGATAAACATTTCAATTCAAGCAGTTTTATTGACATAACCATATTCAGATACAGTATTGACAAAGTGTACATGTAAATACTGACAAACTTTCTAAAGTGTGAAGTTCCACTGATCATGGTATGAATGCCAAATATAATGCTGAAATCCCAGCAGCCCTTTGATTTTACAATAAGAACATGTGAGGTTTTTGTGGTTTCACACTGACACTGTGGATTCAGAGGTTTCTCAGTGCCAAAGTATGCAGGCTAAGGTGTCTAAAAATCACACTCCCTCTGGTTAAATTACTGTGTCAATACCCAACGTGCTCAAACTCTAATCTCCTAGCAAATACCTTTAGTAGGAGTGTGCGCACACATTTTAGAACAGAGTCAGAAAGAGGCTTTGATATAAACGAAATTGTTTAAAAGGACAGGCCAGGTCGCTCTTGTCTTTAAAGAGGAGGAAAAATCATTTTAGTATGATCACGACGGGAAAACAAATGACTTTAAATGAAATTGCACAGAGGGAACAATGAGTTTTATTCATGTCTCATTAATGTTTTGCTCTTGTGCAGTATTTTCTTAAAAAGCAAGTCATCACTGTAGTGACTCTCTTTCAGATCGACAAATCACAGAGCAACATTAAAAAATAGTATTTATTGAGGAGTGGAGCCATTCTTAACAATGGGAATTTTTGCTTCAAAGGTTTTCACTCTATGTAAAACTATTTTTTTGGAATAGATAAAACTTTTTCAAAGCACCAAGCATGTATAAAGTCTATAATAAGCTAAGAATTGATGTGACAGCACAGAGAACCAACTCTTTTTTCTGCCTCAGCAATCATAATCCTGCACCATAGTAAAAAAGAACGTGCAAAAGCTCGACCAGGAGTCGTCGCAGTACTCCTCTGCCAGCTTCTTGTTTCCAGGTTGACAGGATTTGGCAGGTCTGGGTGCAGGGGGTGGAGGGTAAGGCAGGGCCGTCTTTCTCTGTGCATTATGAAATCTGAAATGAGCATCTCTGGCAGCTCTCTTGCACATACCTGCCCTGATCAGCGCACTATTTTCCTGGCACAGATTCCTCTGCTTCTTTAGCGCCCTGGCGATTTGCTTCCAGTAAAGTTTGACATTAGAAGTATATTGGGGACAGAGAGATGGTTTGGCAACATATTCACAGCTGAAGCTCCTATGCCCCTTCTTGCAAGAGACGCTGAGGATGTAGAGATCGTCACCTGTCGCAGCCCACGTGCACTGAGATTTATCTTTGGTGACCAGTTTTCCCTTAATGGGCTGTGCAGAGACAGTTTTGGGTTGGCGTCCAGCCTTTAGTCCTGACCTTTCCTTGTGTTGTCCTCTGTCCACACCTTGTCCCCTCCGCCCATTACCCTTCTGACAGCTGCCCAACATCAGCTGATGGGAAATGCAAGCCAGAACCAAAAGGATGGTGATATTGGTGAAGAAAGCCATGAAACCAACACAAAAGACCCTGCAAGAGGATAAATTTGGATTAAGATATTTGAACTCTAATCCCTTTCATTTTCCTTCTTACAAAGAATCATTTTAATCCCCTATTAAACCTGTGTTTTAGAAGGAAACATACAGAAACATTTTGAGATACAATTCAGAGTGATTCACATAAGACATGAATAGGCATTAAGAAAAGTTATAAAAGAGGCAATATAAAAACTCATAAATATATTTGGATTTTAAAAGAATGAATTTGAATAAAAATGAATAAATCAGAAGGAACAGCAGAATAAAACGTTACAGTGCAATAAGAGATATGAATGAATAGACCCAAATTGAATTCAATAAAGGGCAGTGGCAGACAAAGTTTTAATCCTTTATTTAAGAGGTAGACTGGGATGGCATCATCAGAGAAAAAGGTGACATGAATATAGTGATAGCATAGGAAGTAAAGAAAATACTTTACTACTATGCATAATAAATAAGTACAATTTAAATTTGAAAAGTACCATATACAGCAGTGGAAAAAGTGTTCAGATCCTTTACATATGTGGAAGTTGAATTTTGAATTACTTTGACCTGTCGATGTGTTGTCACTTTTATGTTATTTGTACTTGACTGGTTAGTACAACAGAAAAGCACTGTGTCATATTTTATAAGATCATCATATGTCTTGCTTGTAAAATCTTAATCTGAAAAGTAATTAGTAACTAAATCTGTCAAATAAATGTAGTGTGGTAAAAAGAACAATATTTCTCTCTAGTGGAAGTATAAAGTGAGTAGCAATAAAATAAAAAATACTCAAGTACAAGTACCTCAAAATTGTACTTAAGGACAGTGCAAGAGTAAATGTACTGTACAGGACATTTTAACTCACTGTAGGATTATTACAGGAACATTATTTATTACAAAAGGACCTACTGATGTAAGTGAAGTCACTGTTGAGAGAGCCACTACACCCGAGCCCTGATACTGTGCTAATACCAAAGTGAGTAGTAACCAGGTATCGTTACAGAGTGACACTAAAACACTTACCTGAACTTTTGAGAGTAAACTTCAGTTTGCAGCAGTGACACCTCAGAACTGAGAGAGCGTCCTTTACCTGCAGCTACATAATGCTGCTGCAGAATCAGCCCTCCCCTTCACACACACACACACACACACACACACACACTACATGACTGAAGGGCTTAAAAAGTTTTTTGAGTTCAGATTAGTAAACCAATGAAGGGTTAGACTTTCAGGGATGTTTTGAGTCGGATTACTGCTTGTGAAATAATTTCTTTTAAAATTCTAATTAAGCTTTTAAAGACCTCAAAAGTTATTATTGCCATAAAAAAGTAGGAGCTTGTAATGCAGTTTTTTAAACATGTTAAATTGTAATCTGCATAACAAACAGCACAGTGAAATTATTTCACTTAGACAAAGACTACTCTTCCTCACCGTTTCATGCACTTTAACCAGTTATTTCTCTCCTACTTAGCACTTAGTCAAATTTGATTAAAATTTAGGAAAGGGCAAATACATAAAACATGCATCTCTGTATTAAGTGATGAATGCTTACCAGAGTTATGTTGAAGTATCAGGACTAAACATAATCTGTTGTGGCAGATTGTGTTGCCTGCTGCAAGAAGTCCCACCTGCTTTATGATAACTTTTATTCTAAACAAAGGCAAATAAATCTGGGTCTTTTAAGACCTTCACTTGAGCATCTGGCGCTACAGTTTATCAAAAACAAAATGACTTTAAATATCTTGAAACAAGCCAGATGTCCCTGCAGGGGAAAATCACAGACTGAACTCAGACGTCTCTGAAACTAAAGCAACAGGGACACCTAAAGGTCAAACACAGTACAGCAGGTGATTCTTCCAGCTTCAGAAAACATACGTAACCATTTTACTGTCAAATTTTCACCAGATTTAATACATGTTACATGTTTACTGTAGGAGTATTACAGTTGTTTCTCATTAGGAGAGATCAATATTTAATAATAACGTTTTCACATTCATTATATCTGAATACACCAGTACAGAAATCACTGCTGTTTTAGACAAAAATTACAACCTTGGTCCTTCCCAACACTGTAATATTCAAGGTAATATTAAGTGAGGCAAGTAGATTATATGCAAACATGAATACAAATAAGTGACACAAGTGGGTTTTTGTGATCCCTATATTTTTGAAAATGCAGCATCTGCAGAAATATTCTCACAAGTGAAAGTACTTGTGCCATTTTAAACATGTGTTTCATGCAGAAATGATAATAATTACATTATCAAGTATCAGGTAGTGACGTTCTTCCATCTTTGAAAGGATGTTTGGCCAAGTATTTCACATTAGACCGGCTCTCAGTGGATGATAATGTGTGCAAGTTTCAGTGAGGAGGGGTTTGTTTGAAAGTCACTGCAGTACCGTCCCTTCCCCTGAAGAGAGCGCTGCCGTTCTTCTACCGCAGTTTCTCTCCAAGGCTTGTCAGAAGTTATCCTCGTCAGAATTGTACATCTGTGAATATGACAGAAAAAAGAAAAGACAAAAGTTTGAATTTTGCAAATGAATTCTGGAAACAAACATGATTCAAATACCCTCCTTTCCACCTCAGTGCTTTTGGATTAGTCCTAAAACAACATAATGAATTAAAGAGGGTGAGTACCTTTCTCATTAATTTCGAAACAGCCCAATGACAAAGGAGCAGATGCCTTGAAGTGACCTCCAACAGTACTGCCGAGCCATCCTCTTGGCATTGCTCTCCACAGGCAGTGTTGGTGGTTGTGGAGTGGTTCTTTGTGTGGTCTTCACTCTTGTAGGGACTTGAAAGGATTTCGTGGAAGCTTGCCTCACTGAATCAGGCCTGGTAGGTTCAGGTCGAGGTTGAGGTCTTGCAGGCTGTGCTCCCGGTCTTGCCCCTGTCCTTGAAGAATCCTCCGGCCATGACCGGGGGAAGGAAGCAGATGAAAATACCATCTGAGAGTCATTAGTTGCCCTCCTGCACATGTGAGGTTGGATCTGCCTCGGCGCCCAGCAGGCATTGTGGAGCTTCCTGAAGTCCCACATCATCTGGACGAAGTAGTGCCGGGGGTTTTTGTTGTAGGAGCGGCAGGTGTAAGGCTTCCCCACATACTCGCACCAGTAGGAACGCTTGCTGCTCTGGCATGACACCCTCAGCCTGGTGTATTCTCCATGACCAGTGATGATCATGGTACACAAGTCATTAGCCTTGGTGTTGAATTGGATAGGATCATCCCAGATGCTTTGTCTCCTGCTGCCGTCGCTCTGAGCCTCCGCCGGCCAGAGGCAGCAGGCGAGCAGCAGCAGCAGCAGAGTGCTGGCCTGGGTCCACATTGTGTCAGATGGATGCTGAGTGTGAGAGGAGGAGTGTGGAACTGCTGGAGCTGAGGGTACCTCCTGCTATTTATCGGCCAAGCAGACAAAGAGGGAATTCAGGATACGAAAAAAAAAAAAAAAAAGCAGACTAAAAGAAACTTGCTGTTCAGGAGGAGGAGAACAGCGACATCAGTTATCAGTTAGAGCTCTCTGATGAAAGCCAGGGCCACATGTCAAACCACCTGTTCATGTTTACCTAGGTGTTAAGTAAAAAGAGAACATGTCACACACGAAGAAATTCCTGAAGACGTCAATTATGTCAATTGCACCTTATAGAACATTTTACAGTTTGAGGCATTTTCGTTGCCAGAGGATTTGATGTATTTATCATGCAAAACATCAGGATTCTCAATAATCATCCGACGTTTGCTCCGTGTATCTCCAATTAAGAAGAAATGTGGCACGTCTGAGGATATGCTAAAGTAAGCGAGCCTCCCGAAGCCCTTGAATTCTTTCTTCTTTTAAATGGCAGTTGGAGCTCACAGCTGTGCATTGTAACCTATCATTTCCCTCCAAACATAAACACAACGAGACCGCTCAGCCACAAAGAAACGTGAAGTAGAAGGCACTCACACATGGCAGAACGAGTTCAGTGTGGAGCCTGGTAATTATTTTCTGAGGTTAATTAAGAAAGAACAAGAAATATCTATATTAGACTTTGGGGGTGAACGTAGCTGTTGGGTCTGAGAGGGCCAGATAGCGTGGGGTGGGGTTGGATATGTCTTTAGTGGCTTTATTTCCAGGCCTATCTGGAGAAAAGGGTCCCATTGTGAGTTACATGGGGCCAACTGTCAACATATCTGGAAGAGATTAGCTTCACTAAGTGGAGTGAAAAGAATTGAAATTATTATATATTTAACAAAACACAAGGGGTCACTTAATGTTTATGCATCTACACTTAAAATCAAAAACAATTTAGTTTAACGTTCATTCCGTGAGTAATTCTGTTTTTAGATGCAGAGTGAAGGGAAGCACTTCAGTTGCAGTCCCATCTTTTGCTAAACACCAAATTAGAACTGTTTCATATTCAAATCTTCTCTCCCCGACCCCCAGAGTGTTTGCGTTCCCCTGAGATCGCAGCACATTCACCAGCAGGCTTTGTGAGATGTAAGTATCTCCTTGCATAAATGCAAGTCTATGCTGTCCGCTGCTGTACGTGAAATTCAATCCAGTACAACTTTATTTTCCCTGCGTGCAGCAACTAGCAACACAGGATAACTCACACACGGGATTAGACGAGGAAAATAACAACAGCCAAAAAAATTATGTTCAATTAAGAATAAAGGATAACACACATTTAACAGCTGATAATTGTGTGTATGTGAATTTTCAGTAACAGATAGATTAATAAACAAAGTCTATTTCTTTGCTGGCTTTCAGCTAGAGAATTTACCAAATGATAATAAACAGCTTCATGCAATTTAATTTGTAAATACTTTTTTCCAAAGCCTCTTCAAGTGTATACTTGTATAGCATTGGAGTTCCTGCTGTAGCTGTTATTGTATATGGCTCTGCCCATCAAGCTAAAGAGGGATTGTACATACGGTAATGTACAACTTGTGCAAAGCTCAATGAACAAGGACAATTTGTGAAAATGTCAGAAATAACCATTCGAACACAGTATTTGATGTATACATAAACACAATAAAAAAATATTTTCTCTGAACCACTGCTTCTGTTTTCGACAAGATCTGGTTTCATCTGTCTCTTATACAAGTCTGTTTAGAAGCAGCAGTGAGATGGCATCTGGTTGTGCTGGTTGTGTTTCTTCACATATTGTTCGGTGCCTGAGAAAACCTCAGAACGAAGCTTATGGAAGAAGATAATAATCACATTTTGAAAATAGCTGACCAGCAACACAACTCAGTGGTTTCTGGTCAGAAGTGGCAGCACCACATAAGAATGTGTAGTCCTGTGTTAAAGTCTTAAGATACATTATGAGCAAGATGTCTCATGTTACATGTCATTAACCTCATAAACAACAACGTACCTTCACTTTCAGTAGCATAGCAGATACACTTCCTATGGTTTTCTCTCTATAAAAACACACACACACATTTAAGTTTTATAATTTCCTTTTATGCTAGCTATTACTGTATGCTTGATGCCTTTTTTTAACCTTACCACAAATAATAAAACCCTTCCTCTCTCTTTTGGATTAAACCAAAAAACATATTACCCCAAATTGCGTTGCCTATTCAAAACACAGAGCCTATTAAGCATTCCTAGAAAGTCAATAAAGTGTAAACAGAAAAAGGGAATGCAATGAAATAACAACAAACTGAAGTCCAAAGTTTATTCACAATTTTTACACTTTCTTTTCACCACCACATAAAATGTTCCTTCCTCATTGGCTCCATCAGTGTCCAACTTTGGAGCACCACAGTTCAAACCAGTTACTGTATCTGTCCTGCCAACATCCATCCAGGGTTTGGATACACAATATCTAGTTTAAGCACTTAGTAAAATCACACCCTTTTTTTTCTCTCTCTCTCTCAAGGGTCACATCCAGACTCTAGCAGACAAGAAAACCAATGATAGTCCTGTCAAAGTGTGCACACACAGCTGCTTCAAAAAATATCCATCTTAACAAGAAACTGGGGAATGCAATGAAACAAGTAAAAAAAAAAGTGAACTAATCTTATGCCAACGCAGACCATTTTGAATTTAAAATGTATCCAGAAGGCAAGTAGTTCTTTATACTACTTGTGTATGCTGTATGCAGTGTGTGAACTTTAGGTTTATGTAAAACAATGAGCAGTGAGCTGGCATCTATATTTAAGAGATGGGTTCATTTGTAATGTATTAGGTGTTAGGTATCTTAGCAGCTGTAGCAAGTAGCTGGATTGTGTTTGTGTTGCCATAAAAAATATAAAGGCCATAAGGTACAAGAGGTGAAATATTGCTAATCAGTTGATGTTATTGGATCAATTAACTAGCATCAGTTATTTCAAAAGCCTGTTAGCACATCCTTAAAATCATCAAATCAAGAGAGAAAATTAAACTAAAAATTTCCCCTCGCTTACAGATGATTCGACATAAAATTAGATTTGTATTAATGTAAATCCTTAAATTTGGGGTAGTTAGGCTAACTGCTGGTGCACTGCTGGTGTATTCAAACACCATACTTCAAATCCAAAAGTTTAATGTCAAGATTGGTATTATTTTTTATATTGTGTATTGTAAAATGTTAGGATGATGATTGTACTTCTGACAGGCAACCAGTCATTTGCAATGCGCCCCAAAACCAGAACAGATCGCAAACTTTCCCACTAGCTGTAGCTACACATAGGCTAACTAGCTAACTGGCCAGGAATGTGATGACTGATTTTTACTTAAAAACAATTAAACCAGTGCTGGATTCAATAGATGGATTAATTTGTAATGTAAAAGTAACGTATGTTAAAAATGGTCATACAAATGTGAATTAGTGGGTTATGTAAAACACAAAGGCTAGTTAGCTTACTAGCTGTAGCAACTAGCCTGGATTGCATTAGCGCTGCCAAAAATTGCCACTAGTTTTCAGTGCTAGTCAGCTGATAATATGATGATATGCTAGTGCATCAAATTACTAGCTATTGCAAGTTATTGCAAAAGCCAGTTAGCACGTTCTCGAAGTCATCAAATGAAGAGAGAAGATGAAACTCTAATGTTACTTATTTCACCTTGTGGTCCGCAGTTTTTTACTGGATTAAAAATGAAATATTATTTTTTTTAGACCTAACATTAGAGGCTATTGTATAAGTTATTCCTTTGTTGCACTGCTCAAAAACAATAGCACGACATCTAAAATAACTTTCAACGTTAAGATGGACATTATTTTTTCACAGTGTGCATCAACACCCGCCAAGTAAACCAGAAAGCATTCTTCAAGCATTCAATTTGATTGACAGTGCTCACTTGTCCCATGAATGGATTGTCTAATCTTTCACCATCATTACTACGCTGACAGCAGCTGCAGATCTAATCTGTAAACATGGAGGCGAGGTGGATGGGATAACTGGATTGGCTTGCCCGATGCGTTTGAATTAGATTTCAGCATATTACTCAACCAACAGCCAAATCAAGCAATACAAAATAAAAAATAGCTCTTGAATACATTCATTTGTTCAATAGTCTTAAATGTATCCATAGCTACTGTGGGGTTTTAAAAAGCAGGAACAAAATAAGCACATAAATGATAGACCACTAAAGACCTGAGACCTACAGTAAAAAAAAAAGAAAAGAGATTTGGCTTGAGAAAGTAATTCTCCACTTTAAAAGTTTCTATGAAAGCAAGAAAGATCTCAGTAAAAATGTCATGTTAGTGAACTCAACATGATAGCTTGTTTTGTTAATCAATCCATCACCTACACTTTCGTCATAGTACATATATATTAAGCAGTTAAGCTCTGAGTTTATTCTGTGATTTTTAAAGGGAAAATCCACCTAAAGTACTTACACTGTTACAAAAACACTATTTGGTGATGTAGCTTAAATTACTGATCAGCTTTGTTGTTTGGTGGTTTATTATTGGACTATGATTGACAGGATGTTAAGGTCAGATATTTCTGCAACAGGTAATAATACATCTTTTTAGGAGTGTAAAAAATAAAAATAATAGACTTTTAAAGGTCTTTAAAACAAAGAGTAGCTTTCAGTCTCAGGGGTTGGCCCACTCAAGGGTCACAAAATAAATCTCAGTGATCCCAAGGTGATTAACAACACAGGAAAGAAATAAGTAAAAATATATTTCTGTTGCATAGAGTAAAATATAAATAAAATACTGTTGTCTGACCTAATCTCTGTGATTTTTCTTAAACCAGATATCTTAAGTTTTCAGTTGCCAAAAACTTCAAATAAATCCATTTGTGCAGGGAAAAATACTCTTTGGTTAAATTTCTTTCTGCTCCTTGACACTGCTTCATTTTAAAGGGCAACTAGGCAAAACAAAATGTCAGCATTTTGTTCAATATTTAAAAACTTAGCAATCGCTAAAAAGAAACATTAGCCTTAGTAGACTAGAATCAATTGAAGCAACAAACTAATTTCTGGGCGGTTTAGAGGCATTCTGGGAAATGTAGGAAATTAACTCCTGGCACAAAATGACAATTAAACGAATATGCTATAAAAATAAGAGTATATTTTAATCTTTAAACCGCAAAATAATTCCATCACAGACTGGTGATTTCTAACAGTGTAAGAGCATCTAATGGTGGACTTTCCCTTTTAAGAAGGAGCATCTGTGTCAAAATGCCAGCGTGAAACATACTTCTGAAAGGCAACCAGTCATTTTCAATGTGCGCCAAACCAACACAGACGTCAATCTCTGGATGTTTCGTAATATTGTAAACATTTTTAAAAGTCGTGCTAAATTTCTTCCATAATAAAACCCAAAAATCCACCCGGTAACAGCCTGTTTTTGTATTTTTTTTTGTATTTTTTTCCCTCCCCATTTCTCAGTCATTAAGGTACCACACACCCACCAACTCATACAGGCTGCACTTAAAAAGGACGCGCCATTTTCAACAAAACAGTGCTTTTTTTTCGTTTTAAACACATCATATTTCATGTTAATCTGCACCTTCCCCCCTTTAACATTTGCTTGTGTTGAATGCGATACATCCATTTTAAGTGCAGGAGAAAAAGCAGCTAGCCATGACCTTCGGGTGACCTTTCAGCCACTGTTTTCTTAAGCACAAACAAGTACATTAAAATGAACAGGCATCACATTTATTGTCATGTCCTCCCGCTGAATGTATTTTCAGCTTGGTTTTGTGTCTGAACAAATGTAAACGCAGACACAGCAGTTCTTTGAAAAATGCAGAACAAGCCTGGCTCAGATTGATGCTGAGGGAGAAGAGTTTGATGTCCTGCAGGCAGGGGTTTCTTGGAGGGGGCGGGGGGGCGTCGGAGAGCGGGTAACTGTACTGGGCCGTGATCGGCCCGGTAGAGTTGATCGCTGTAGATAACCTGCAGGGCTTTGTGTGTTGTTCTTCCGTCGTAAAGGAAACCAGCTTTCATTGATCTTCGTCTGGTCCGAGGGATTGTGAGACGTACGGCTTAAAAAACAAACGAAAAAAAAAAGAAAAAAAGAACATGATTTGTTTAGTGAACCCAAAATATACCCAATGTATTTGCTTGTGTGTATTTGCACATACACACAGTTCTTCTCAACAACTTCTACTACTTCCTTAGCTCTATTCTCTCACATGGGGATTTCTGTAACACCGTTAAAAAACTACACGCTCATTTCATCAGTCTGCACTAATCAATCCTCACTGAGTTTTAAAGTAAATTAATTAATTAAAAAAACAAGAATTTTCATTATCCTGTCAATAGTGAACTCGCTGTAATTGACTCTGATAGAATTCTCCATTCTGCAATCGAAATGCTACAAACTCATTTTGCAAACTTCTTCCACTTGTTTCAGGAAAAATTTGATTTGTTAACTCAATACGGGAATAAATTACTTGTTAAATAACAAGAAAGGGGCTCTGAGCCGTTGTGTTCTTTACAATTGATCCGGGAATCGAAACTCATTCTGCTGTTGGATCCATTGCAGCAGATTAATCTAAACCGCTACAATAAAATATAGAATGTAAGAGAGCAAACTTACTGTTTTAGTTCCAGTTTTCGAGGGCACTGGGAAGACAAATATAAGAGAAGAATGAATCAGATATTTTTATAAATTAAGTAAATAATTCAAGACAGTGTATTTCTATTTTTTTTTTCTCTTAGATGACCCAGGAGACTAATGCAGCTCCAGCAGGGTTGTGGAAATAGAAGACATGAGTGCAGTGCAGTCAGTGATGCTTTCATGAAGAGCCACAGAGGATTTACAAAGACTGCATTCTGTTTTTCCCGTCTAAAAATGCACAATTCTTGCTGTAGTCCCATAAAACATGCTTTCCTCTGGGAATAATGCATTTCCCTACAGATATTATAAGTTACATTTTATAAAGACTATATGTCATTTGCAAGAAAATGTGACATTGTGTAACGTGATTTTCAGTATCAAGTGTGAGTGATGGTGTAAATATGTTCCGAAATAGCAAATATTTTTGTTATAATCTTTATTTTCTATGACTTCTACTGTTCACACAGTCATATCCGTCAAAATGACGCCAGGAGCAGAATTGTTGTTGTAATGAGGCCTTGCTATTTAAAGCAAGAGTATGTAACTTTTTAAAGAAGAAATAAGTTATTTATTCCTCTTTACATACAAAAATTTGAATATATAAACAATAAAACGCTCCTCTGCTCAATTCAACGCACAGGGATTTTGCTGCTAAAGCCTCACGTGGTCTGGTATGACCAGTAGCTTACGGTGGCTAATGTTAGCAAACCAGTTTGCCGATTTTATGACTTTTCTCTACTTGTACTACATATTAGATTAACATTATCTATTAAAGTTTACCCTTTTCCTGTAATTGTCACTTGGGGCCACAATGGCTGCCGTTCAGAAAAAGTTCTATACCCTGGTGGTTTGCTTCAAAAACAAGATTGTCGATTTTATTAAATTTGGTTTCACCTGTGGATATAAGTATGGCTGTAGTATAAGTATCAGTTCTATTTGAAACAAAAGAAAGATCTAGACAACAACAGGCCTTTTTCACAGCAAACATTTTGAGTAAAAGCAGAGATGGCACCGTTAACGACAGCTCTGCTCTGTTCAAATGACCCAGTAAACCATGACAGTGTGACAGAGAGCCAGCATGAACAATACCAGGGCCACGAAACTGAAGCAGCTGAATGGAATTCAGATACTTTGACATTTTTTATTATTTAAATCTGTGTTTTTCCTACTGTGACATGTCAAAATGTCCTCTGTGAAAACGGTGTATACCACCACCTCCAGACAAAATACAAACATTAACAGGGAGTGCAATATCATTTTCTGTATATACTTAATTTTTGGTTAAATTTGCATAATACCCGTGAAGTGTAGTCCCTGTCAGCACTAACAGAAACTAACAGAGCGGACAAAAGGCATGTCAACATCAAAAGGCCACTGATACAGAAAAAGCAAATGAGGAAAAGTATCAAATATGGCATTTTTGCAAAATTATAATTTCAAGCATTCACACTAACCGAGAAGAGCTGTTCCAATAAAGGCATGAAATGGTCAGACAGGCTACTGACTGTTTTGTAAATGAGGCAGTTTTTAGACCCAAATGATGTTATTCTCAATAAGGAACAAAACTGAAGTAAGGCGGAACAAGCACATGCAGCATTTCTCCTCTGCAACACACTGACTAAGCAAGTCACAAGCAGTCAGACATAAATACTGTGAAGACATTTATGGCTCGTTAGCGATTCCAAAATTAGCGATTCTCACCATGATGGTTTTCCTGCAAAGTCACTGTAGAAGCAGAAAAAGGACTAAAACGAGCTGCGAAGAGGCGTTAGAGAGTTCAGGTTAGAGCGGTGCTCAAGCAAAACAAGGAAGATTAAACACAGAGGAGAGAGACGGATGGCGTGACGACGGCAGACGAGAGATGACAGCTGTGTGAAGGAAAGGTGTGAGGTTGTAAGGGAGGGGTTTAAAGAAGACGGTGTTAGAGAAACAAACACGGGTCTGACTCGTTGGGTTTTCCCAGTACCTTTCAGGAGCCAGGACAAGAGCCGGCTCTCTGTCACCAGTCGATGTGCCTCGGAGGAGCCGAGGCCCGCGGGAACCTGTTCATAGTGTCATAGGTAGGGATGCTACCAGCACAGGAACACACACACACACACACACACACACACACACACACACACACACACACACACACACACACACACACACACACACACACAGGGCACAGCATTAACAGCACAGACAGAGAATTCAACCATCACGTTTCTTGTGAAACCGCTACTTGCCTCTTACTTGGCAAAAAGAAGCGGGATGAGCGGATCACGAGGCAGAGAGCAGAACAGCTCCATCTACATGAAGATGGATGAACTGTGTGGTCAGGTATAGGGGCAATAAGTAAGTTTCTGCAAACGACAAATAATGATTACATTAATATACAGTGTGGTCCAAAAGTCTGACACCACTTTACAGTTACCTGTTTATCCAGCGAACACAGTTTAAAGCGAATGAGAGAAGTTAAGTGTCAGTGTTTCAAGAGCTGCTAGAGGTCATACAATAGGTTACTTAGTGCCCCTTTAAAATCCTAACTTTTGGACAGTGATTTTTTTTTTTTTTTTTTAGAAAAATCACAAATGTATTACACAATATTTATTAGAAAATGACAAATCCCTCTTTGAAAATGTTCTATTTCCAGGTTAATACCTCAAAATGGCGAATTTTTTCTTTCCACTAAGGATTATAGTGGATAATAGTGGAAGCAAAGATTTGTTTCTGTAACGTGGCTGTTTTGCTCTCTGCCTGTAGCCTCTGTTACAGTAGGTTGGTTGGCCAAACGCATCCCCGTCCAAGTGCAACTTAAAAATATACAACATGCAGTTAGACGTTGTGTTAAAATAAGGAGTAAAAATCAAAAGGAGCAGCATTCTCAGCATCACACCAAAGCTTGACATGCTTGCCTCTCTCTGAACAAAATGATCAGGTGAACATTCATCGGACTTTGGCTGACTCTAAACGAGAGGAAACAGGAAGATTTTTCATTTCACACGATCATCCCAGAGCGCGGACAGAGCGTGCAGCAAGTTAGTTTAAAGGGGAAGATTCCCCCAAAACCACACAGAGGAACATTTGGCAGCGACACAGACAGAAGTAATGGTAGCGAAAATATTTAAGATGGGACGGACTGAGCAAACGATTTAAAGTAAATTTCCTGCTCAATCCTTATGAAAGAAGAACAGTTTGACATTTTGGGAAATAAATTTATTTGAGTGTGAGGTGAGAAGATTGACACACAGAGCTGGAATCATCTTAATAGCCGGAAGAAGCTGTTCTTAGGCACAGCAACGCAATTAATACCAAATTATATGGTTTTTTTATATATGTTATTTGGAAATAAACTGGAATTTTATCGACCCAGAAAATAAAGTGTACTCAAATTTTTGTCCTGATGATGGTACTGTTGACTGGGTTAGAAACGAAAGTCTTTCTGGGTCATGCTGACAGGAAGCTGACAGGAACCACAAACTAAGCTAACCCCCCTCCTGGACCCAGCTCCACACTTAACACACAAAATGGTACAAATCTTCTCATCTAACTCTTGAAAGAAAATTAAAATAATAATAATTAAAAATAGCTTTTGATTTGACTTTTTTTTTTTTTTGATACAAGCATTGCAAAACAAAACTCATCATATTGGATGTTTTGTAATACAAGCTACCATTACTTGTCACTTTTCAGGTTGTTATTTAATTTTCTACCCTCCAGATATGTGTGTGGGTGTACACACATGTGTGTGTGTGTGTGTGTGTGTGTGTGTGTGTGTGTGTGTGTGTGTGTACATGCAGTGAATCAACTCCCTCAAAGCCATGCATTGTGTCTCCAGCTACATCATTATCCTTGTAAAAAAAAAGAAAAAAGAAAAACCCATTTCCCCAGGCATGCCTCCGCTTCCCCATCACATGCAGTCGACAGGATTAATATAACGTTTACCTTGTCATCATAGGATTTGGGATACCTTGTGAACGCTCACTATGATAACCATTATTACCAATTTCCATACTGAAAACAAAATATTGTATACAAAAAAAGGGATGAAAAATGTAATGTGAGAGACATGGCATGCTGATCAAACTTTAAGAGTAAAAATGCTTAGCCAAATTTCGCAAAAAGAATGTTAGGAGATAAACATTTTTTTTTTTTGAGTATAAACCGGTGTTTTATTTACACTATAACTTACAAAAAACAGGTGGAATTGTAAGGTAATGATCGCAAGAGCCCTTCATGAAAGGTAAGGGGCACTTTTCAAAAGGTAGCACACGACAAGAAGCCACACCATCCACCCATAAGAGCAATTCCAAGCTTAAAAACATAAACCAGCACCAAGAATTTAGTAAACAATTCTATGTACAAGATCCAGAGAAAAGCACAGAGTGATAGTAGTTGTAAAGGAGAGGGAGGTGGGTAAAATGTCTTACGTTTTCATGGGAATTGTCTCAATGCTATAAAGATAACACACACACACACAAAAAAAAACAGCAAAATAAAAATGTTATTGAATAGAAATGCACCAGAACGTTGCCTGTAATCCAGCAAAGATCACATGACGACTGCTGCAGTTGTGCAAAGCCATGACCAAATGAAAGCAGAGAGGGTGAACAAAAGCTCCATGAAGAAGACATACGAAGTGACAAATGCATCAATGTTTCTTTGTAAAGTGCCAAGTGCTTGACAGAGAGAGGAATGAAACCAAAAAAAAAAAAAAGAAAAAAAGGATGTGGAAGATGGAAATAGTAGAAATGGTTATCACAAAGTAAAATGCCAAGTCCCAGAAACAGAGGAACTACAAGGAGGAGAGAAGGGAAGAAAAATAATAATAAATCAACAATAAACCAGTGCAGCTACTGCCACAACAAAGAACCCCATCTTTTACTGTCAAACAATATTCAATAGCAAATTAGCAAACTACAAATTCTACAAAGTCTCATGATTTGCATTTATGATGGACATTATTTGCAGTGAGTGAAGAGCAAGAGGCTGAAGAAAAAGGAAGGATGCAACCACGTACAGCATATAAACTTTCTATCGGGATGACTACAGCACACACTGTCTTGTGTAATTGCTTCCAAGTAATCAGGGGCGTCGTATCATGTTCTACAGACTTAAAAAATAAATGCTTTATACATAGTTAAAGATGCAGCAGCAAGAACAACAACAACAGAGACTACTCACTCATCGTAAACATCCTCTGTGTCCATCCTGCGGTAGTACTTGGCTAGTTTCACTGCCAGGATGATGCTGGGCAGCAGGAAGAGAGTGCTGCAGCCCAGGCCCATCCAGAAAGTGTTCTGTTGAGAAAAGACAAACCATTAGACCTGAAGCCATTAGTCCACTAATCAACTGACGGAATATTAATCTGCAGCTACTTTGATTATCTATTAATCGTCAAATCCTTTTCCTGCAAAAGTGATTTTTCTTTTTGTCGTTTGTGATTTAAAACTGAACATCTTTGTGTTTCGCTTTGATTTGGAACATGCACATTTGGGCTTTCAGATATTCCAGTGGGTATCTTTAATTCTATAGACCAATTTATTAAGTGATTAATTGAGAAAATAATGTGCATTTTAATTGATAATGAAAGAAACAGTTAGCCGCAGCTTTAAAAAACAGTTTGAACAAACAGTTAAAATGTGTTTTTTTGCACGGCCACATGTTGCATGTTTTTCATATATTATATCACTGGGTGAAATCAGCTTATATCAGCTAAGGTTTTAGCAGTTAGTTTAGCAGCATAAACTAAAAATCTCATAGACAGAACTGCGGCTTCTCTAACACCATTACCATAGAGTCGACCAAGAAGCTACAGGTTATGATTTCCGTCGTGTCCACCATGTTGCTGAAGGGCTTGCACTGTGCGACCTCCATGGCCAGCTACAGAAAACGAGACATAAGGAGCGACGGTCAGCACACAGAACAACTGAGGAATAAGAACCGCACGTTAAATTCTGTTTCTGCCCGCTAACATGAAACCCTGTTATGTTACCACGCTACAATAGATCCCTGTAGTGTAACTGTGTGTCTTCTTGGAAAACAAGAACGTTGTGATTAAAATATTGACAGCTCTTGAGGTCTGAAAAACAGCTTCAGGCTGCAAACATCTTGTGTTTTTTTTTTCTTCTTCTTCTTCTTCTTTATTTTGAATTCCTTAGGTTAACTCCAGAAGAAACCAATGTGCCCAAAAGCAAATTCCTCAAATTTATAGATGTTGTAACTGTTATATTTGTCGTCTCTATATTTACTCCCAAACTCTTATGTAACATGCGAAGGTCGTTCTGCCAGTAACTCCCTGAGCTGCAGCAGTCTTTGACTAAATGAATATTGGAGTGAAAATATATATATATATATATTTACAGTATATATCAGTCATCACCTTGCAAACGAAGCGAAAGTGAGAGCCACACAAGCTTCTACAAATTAACAGATTAACACACAAACACTTACAGATGTTTTGACCCATTCTATGTATTGGTGGAAGTAGCCAACTATGGTCGCTGTGTATTTTCCTGTTTCCTGAGGAAGATAAGGACACGGTGTGAGCCGCACATCGTTTACAAATTAAGAATATAAACGAATAAGAAACGTCACTCTGTCGTTACCCGATTGATTAAATGTGAAGCATTCTGGGAGATGAGATACTGGGCAGCTTCAATGGCATCGAGAACCGCTAAGACTTTGTTCTGCAGAGAATAAAACAATGATTTTTGTTGAGGTTGAGCCTGAATGTAACTGTAGATTTCAGATTCAGACTGGAGGGCTGGTTTACTTACCGGGAGATCCGAGGCCGTTCTCTCCAGGAACCTCATGCTCTGATTCAAGGCGCTCTTTAGAGGGAACATTAAGAACACAAATTAACACCAACGATGACAAAAGATTAGGGATTAATTTTAACACCCAAAAACAAACGTCGGTGAAACACAACGTGAGAGAAAACCACAACCAACCAACACTACATGAACAACATTACGCTCTGATCACAGGCATGCTGAAGACATTTGTTCCAAAATGAAATATCCACAATGCAAAGAAAGGAATAAGTCACTTCCTTTCCTTTTACAAATGCTTACACTGTCCTGTGCACTGTAACAAGTGAACACCTTGATTTTCCCACCAATGATGGAACAGACAGTTTTTACCAAAAGTATGACTGAATATTCACATTTCTTTCCTTATTGTGGATATTTTTGTGATATTTTGGTACAAAACCCTTCATGTTCAACACCATAAATGATCTTTATGCAATGTAAATACACACACACACACACACACACACACACACTATCCTATAACACCATCCAGAATGAGATACATTTTTTTCAAATTACAACAACATGTTGGTATTTCTCTAAAGGTTCCTAATAATGGATGGGGGACACTAAATACACAGGATGGACATATTTCTGCTTACCCTCGCTCTAACATATTTCTTGAAGTTGAAAGAGGAAAAAAAAACAAAACAAAGAAGAACATAAAAGCTTTTGTAAAAATCTGTGTTGGAGCACATCACTGCTTGTCTGAATTGCTAGTAGCAATAAATCCTCGGTGTTATTCAAAAGAATGGGATTGGCCTTGACAGAGAAAATAAAACTGAATATTTAATTTGGTGTTCACAGATATGACACGTTTGATGACACATGCCTGGGGATCAAAAAGACTCGGCTTCTGATGATATTAAATGAAATTCTGAAATATATCTTCTCCGTCAAAGAGAATACCTTTCTCTTCAATAGACATCTGCACAAGGAGAACACATCGGTTACGGCTTTTACTCCAGCACAATGGTTGACCTGAAGAACCTTTCTCCTCTGAGCATCGACCTTCTTTCCTTTTTCTCTTTTTGGCCACTTGAGGAGAGCTGACATATTATCAGTTGCTTATTTACTCATCCAGCACATGACGCGACATTAGCACTAATTTCGAGTTGTGTTTCTGGGCACCTGAGTCCAATATTCACTCTAATTTAGCTCCGTTTTGGTCTCCACCCATATGTGTTTTCCTTTAATTTGCCTCATTCTTTCTTTAAATTATTCACTTTCCTACGTTTCCCATAGTGCCTTTAAGCAACCCCCGGTCAATCACAGTAGTGAGTATGTGCTGCATTTATTTGCACTGCAAAAATAGAACAGGAGCTGGAATTTTTCACAACAACAAAACACAACATGCCCTGTGGCTGCAATGAATTCTGGTCTTTTGAAGCCAGCGTGGGTGAGGAAACTGGCCCACACCTCTTCTGTGCTGGGTTTCCAGATGACTGCCAAATACTGACTGCAGAATATTAAGTCAAGAAAACTGACATCTCTCTTTTTTTATTATTATTTTTTTAAATGCACAATTCTAGCTGTACTGTAAATATTATTATAACGATCGTCATGTCAGTTCATCTTTGGCCAGTTGTGCTTGAGAAAAAGCTCAGTCATGACAACAGAACTACCCAGAATTACCCGGTTTTTAAGTGCTTTAGGGAGGATGCTTCCTCTAAGGACAAAATTGATTGAACCAAAAAAGCAAGAGTCCAGTCAGACATGAGCGTCTGGACCGGAAAGAGAGACGACACAGTGGGGCATTACCATGGACTGCTCCATGGGGGTGATCTGTTGAGTGTGGATCTGTCGCAGAGTGCCGATGTGGCCCTTCAGAGCGCTCTGCAGAGGGCCTCTGGGCTGAAATCTCACACACACACACAACCCACACACACACACACACACACACACACACACACACACACACACACACATCATCAAACTTAGTATCAGTATCAAACTTTATGGTTTAAAGGAACTGGTTGATCTAATATTTGGTTTAAATCATGAATAAGAGGTGATGCTGCGTGTAGCACCCTTATGATGACGCAACATTATTTACAGACAAACTGGTCTGAACATTAAATTTAATCCTGTTTCAAAAGACTCTTCCTCTGAATTCAACTCCAAGCTCCATTTTTCTGGAGGATCCGACTGGACTCGCCGGTGGGAGGTGAATAAATGTGTTGTGTTGCTTGAATCGCCTGAAAGCGTGGCGGAGCCGTCAGCGAGAGGCCGAGCCCGTGTTTAGGAACAGCTGCCGAGAGAGCTTGGAGAGCAAGATCGCCTAACCCACCATCAAGCGCTCCCATGGCATTGTAAATAAATACACAAATTAAATTAAGTGCCTGGTCGGAGTGGATGTTTGTGTATCAGCCAGTGCGGCACCAAGGTCTTCTTACCATAAGGTCTGTCTGGGCCTCCAGCTCTCTGGCATAGGAGAGCAGGTCCACAACAGTCACTCCTTTATTCACCTGAAGATAATGATGCATCAAGGGAAAGAATAACGTAAACATTCTGGTCTGAGTAGCAATGTTGAGCAGAAACCAATTACATAACGTTTGGTAGTAATTTAAAGTCTCTGTTGTTATTTTCTTCATTAAAAAGTTGCAGTTTTTTTTATCTTTTGTTCATTGTGTTGCTTCTTAAATAAAATGCTCATAAATAAAATAATAAAGAAGCTAAAGATGAAGAAGACTGAGCAGCAGAATTATATATTTTTAAAAACCACATCAATTCATATTCCTCCAGCATTTTCTTCAAAAGGAAAAGCTTAAATTCTCCAATGACTTCATTTAATGAAGGGTAAACATTTACTTTTTAAAGCACAAAATAATAATAATAATTTTTTTCAACTTACCAAAAAACAGCAGAATAGAATGAACTCACTTAAATGACGCCCAAGTACAGATAAGCCTTTTCAGCTGATGTAGATCTGACTCAAGTTAATTAAGTGGCTGGAGACCTTTTAATTCTGTGTCACACCAAACATCTGGCCCCTCCCACATGGGATTATAAAACACATCTGTTTTGAGTATGCATCCTCCAATAATACATACACAAAACAAATATTATAAGTGCATCTATATTCTTTCAAAAAACAAATCCGAAAATGATGTGTTGACAGAAAAGCACTGCTACAGATCCAGAGGACTGATACAGGGCTTCTCCTCTTCTCCAGTTAACTGGCTAATTTAAACGTTTCATATATGAACAGCCAAGTCGGTCTTTGTGCATCATCCATATCTATAAGGTATTTAAAACACCGGATCTCGGCTGGGCACATAGAGATCTTTTGTTTTTAGAAATATTATATACAACATAATTCTCAGCACCGTATTCATTTCTATCTTCTTAAACGTACACAGTTTAGGTTTAGTCCATGTATCACCAGTCCACAGACTCTCTACTTTTCTAATCTGTGACTATATTTTCTTCCAAAGAAGTGCAGGTGCAACAAACATTTGTTGCACATAAAAATCTTTCATCCTGACTTTTGGAGATCGAGGAGTGAGTGAGTGAGTTGTGCATCAGGACAGGTGGTTCACTTGAATGGAGTCCTTAAAGCCTTCCTTCCTTCTTTTTTTTCCCCCCTTTCTCTCTCTCAGGAAATAAATCTAAGCGAACCTGACAGGTAATGTTGGAGGAGACAGGGAATGCCAAGTCCGGGCTTGTTCCTACACACTCTTTGCCTTGGCAGGACGACTTCTGGATAATCAAAGCTTCAGTGGTTCTCGGCAGAGCCCAGTGTACTGTGTCACGTCGCCGCTCATATCAGGTAGAGCGCGGCCGCCTGCAGTACGTTAACTGACAGCAAAGGAGGAGGCTGTTTAACTGAGCCTTAGGAACCAGGCTATTTCTGGTAACATACCATTAAAGTACAACTGTAATACAATAATACTAGTGCATGTATAGAACAATCTATTATGAATATTTACACTGATCTTTCACAACTAATCGGGTTTTTATAGAAAGCTAACGCTAATAAACTGACCTCACACGGCCGCCTGACATGGTACGATTCACACGAAGATGAACTGACCGTTATTCTGTGTCATTGTGTGTATGTATTTGTCTGTGCTTGTGTTTTACGTGTTTTCAGCTCGTTCTCATGCTTGTCCCTTTTTGTTTCTGCTCCTGTCTGCGCGGTTGTGTGTGTCCCCGCCTGTCCCGTTACGTTTGTGTTTTCCTGTTCATTCATGCACATTCTGAGAGAGTCTGGTTTGCCCCCTCATACTTATGGGTCTGGGTTTGTTGATTCAGATGTGTCACTGTACATCTGTTTGTTTATGTATATATATACATATATGTGTGTGTGTGTGTGTGTGTTTTTGTGTGTGTCACCTCTTCCAGATAGTCGGCGTAGTTGATTTCTGACAGCCCTGCATCAGCGAAATCCAGGAGGTTCTGCTTCCCCTCTGCCTCTAACAGGATTATTCCTCTCAGGTCGATCTTAACGCTGTCCAGCTGACCCACCACATCCTTAGTAAACTGCAAACAAAGAAAGGTACGGCAATAGTTTTGACTAGGCCTGGAGGTATTTAACACAACTAGATTCTCTCATCTACATATCAAAGCTTGTTCTGCTGTTGCCAAGGGCCCCGACTGTAAATGTTAACTTGTTATATGTTCATTTTTGCATTTTCTGAGAATAACATCAACAATGTTTGGTACCTCGACTATCAGCTAAACCTCCAACTTATATTCATGGTCGTTAGAAAAGCTTGGTTATGTGTCACGGTTTAAGTCTGTGTCCAGTAGAGACAGAGGATTATTAACGTCAGTAATGTGATGAAAGGCTTCAAAAATGCAAAACAAATACTGGCACTTTGCTGAACACAGATCTTAAGGATGTGGTTTGGATGGAAGTATACATCCCACTAAAATGCTTTTTCTTGGTTGATTTTCCAGTTTCTCCTTGTTTCTATTGTAAATGCCTCCGTTAATGGATTCGTGCACATAATGCTTTCCTTTAAATCGGACTAAAGGAATAAATTGTGATGCAAAACTGAACTGCAATTAATAATTAAACAAGAAGCCAACTTCTAACTCGACGTGGTCAAAGAGAGAGCAATACTCAGCTGAATAAAAAACACTGCAACAGTAAAAATTTTTTATATTTCTTAAAGCTCCACGGTGTCGATATTGAGTCAATATTGATTGATGATTTCCACAAAGGATTTCTTTAATAGAAATATCTCACCACCAACAGAAGATATAGCTTTTTGTGGCACTACAAAGAAAACCCACATATTATACAGGCTATAAGTTTATATGGCTATAAACTTGTTTGTCCCTCAGATAACATGGGACTCACATTGTATGTTCACATTGGCTGGATCTCCCATAAAACTAAGTTATTGCCAGAAGGATGAAATAAAATCAACTCCAGATGACAGTAGCTCCAAAAACCAGAGCCCAAGTGTTTTCATTCATTCATACATTATTGGTAACCTCATGAAAGTTTCATTTTTTTGTCATAAATTGTGATTTTATGTTAAAACAAGTTATGAAAATGTATGAATCTGGTGAATGGAGAAATAAAGTAAAATTTCCAAATGGCCTCAACAGTGAAATTGAAATCCCTAACATTTCCCTTACATTATCCCTGACTTTAAAAAGAGAATTATAATATTACTTGATGGACAAACATATCACAAACACATCCTGATAAAGAATTAGCACGATTGTTTTATTTATACAACATTTATGCCCTTAACGTTAAATTTGTCTAAACACTACTGACCTTTGGGTGGTCTTCACCACACACGGCGCTTCCTGTTTGAAAACTGCTCCGCCCTAATCTATGATTGGATATTAGAGAAGTCATGTGATTTTGATCACATGACATCACAGCTTGTCGGAACCCATAGTTTTATTTATTAATTTTCATTGGTTTTGAGAAAGACCTGCACCAGTGAAGCAAAATATACGTGGCCAGGCAGATTATTATAATACTATGATTTAAAAAAAAAAAAAAAAAAAAAAAAAAAAAAGAATCAGAATCACTTCCTCTTTAGCGATTTTGCCTAGAAAATAAAAGCGCGAGAAAGTTTTTAGTTTGTTTGTTTGTTTGTTTTGCGGCAATGCTTTATCTCAAGCTATTTGAGCTTTTATTCTGAAAACTTCTGAAAGGAAGTTCAAAAGGTTCTATTGGTTACTCGACAAACGTCTGGTCAAGACTTTCAGAATAAAATCAGAGCGGAAACAGAATGTAGATGATGAGCAAGATCTTCACACGTGAACACTAACAAAACAAATTCCAGTTGCATTTTTATCAATATTTTAAATTAGCTTTTGATTATATTTTGGACCGCCATCTAATGGATTAGAAAAATAAACTCACCTTATTTTCAGTAGAAGTAGATACACGAAGTTACTGGATTTTTGGTCAAGAACATTAAAACACACAGAATCACACATCCCGTATAACAAGGCAGTACTGCACCAAAGTGACGGGCATACATTAATTGTATGTTCAGCCGTTGTCCAAAAAAATATTTCGTCTACGCTCAAAATTTATTGTTAATTAGTTCGATACCAAAAACAGGTGTGGTGTATTTAAAATGAACCTGATTGGTCGATAAGGACAGTCCAATGCAATCAAATAGGAAGCGCTGGTTGGTCGTTTAGCGACAGTGACGCACATCTCGTGGAAGTAAAGGTAGGCTACTTCTAAACACCTGGCCGTTATTTGTGTCAAGCAAAAACTCAGTCAAAAATATTCACAGACACGAGAGGCGTATTTGTGCATCCGGCGTGACTTACGCTTTCCGAGGATTATTATTAATTATCCGCTTAGAAATCATAGAAAATAAACGTTCCCCATAACCACAGAACTCGCCTGAGAATAATCCGGTTTTTAAGTTTTCTTCAGTAGCCAGGTAATTTGGACATAGTAGTCAATACATACAACGGCAGATAGCAAACACGAACTCCTAATAGTGAATCCGGCTTAATTACTTTTCCAAAATGTAAACAAACATAGGCGAAAAAACACAACAACATGCTATGTCACAGCTAGCTAACTGCTCCCTAAAAGTGGTATGATGCAGGTAATTGTGTTGTTTTTGTGGGGATAAAACACTGTCAGAGATATTAGTTCAACTATTATTGATATTATAAATGGATTAATATATATTATAAATGGATTGCGTTATATGGAGAGGTTTTTCTAACGTATTTTCAAACCCATTTATAAACACTAGGTTAGAAGAATATTAAAACTGCAGTCCAGTATAATTAATAACTAATAACTATGACCTCAGTGGCACATTTTGGAAAGTTTGAACAAAAACCATTATGAGCTTTGTAAAGGAAGAAAATGTGACGAAAATGATCCAATTAAAATCTTATGATAACATATTGTCAAAAGTGACACTACAGTACCTTCAAGCTGACGGCCAGTGACCAACCTCAGCAAGAGGAATGTGAGAATTAGGTCAGTATCTTTAATTTTCCTGTAGAGACCTGATAGAAAATCATATTTCACTATAGGAATAAAATTCATGTTGTTACTCAGACCATAAAAAGAAGGGGATATTTGGAGATTGAAATATCAAGTATTAACAATTTGAGAAGATTCTGGAAGCAAAGATCCAATGAAACAGTGCTTCTTACATAATGTTTTAAGAGAGCTTTATCGTTTTGTAAGGTTTGTTATTTAAAGCTTATACGGATGATAAAATACCTGACACATTGTTTTGTTTTACTTAACTCCTGTCAGACTTTTGGAAACCTCAAACATTTGCAGGCACTAAATCAGGGCAAATGACCAATGTGCAGAAACAGACGCAGCATGGGGATATTATCAGCTGTCGGCTAAGACGAGCCAAGGCAGTCTTGCCAGTTGGCAGGGAATTACAGAACGTCTTAGGCTGGCTCAGGGTCAGAAAGAAAGAGAAACTTACATCAGGGTACAGTGAAGTCAGGGCTGAGGTATCTTTAAGCTATCGGCTGTCGGCATATGCTTTGGTTTGGCAGTAAAGAGTTCATTAGGTAATGTTAATGCAGTGCTGTAGCCAAGGATGGAGATCTCTGGACACTCCATCACTGTTAGCTCATAGAGCTACATGTCAAAATTGCATATATTTTTTATTCTAACCTGGTGTGAGCATGTAGGACACCGCACTGATTTATTGTATAATAGCTACCCATAATAATAGTTTATGAGGATTACGGCACAGAGTAAAATTAGAATACATTCCTAGAAAATAGAGATAATGCAAAATCATATTACTTTACTAAGAGATCAGAAAATCAGATCAGATAAATCATAGCACCCCGTCCTATCTTAATAATCTGTGTCTTGTGTCTGTTTTAGACTAGGGGCGTTTGAGAGATGTTGTGATATGAGTCATGATTTCAATGGTAAATTTTGCATTTTGTTTTCACTGAAAAAAAAAAATATATAAAATTATAATGATATGATTTTTGTACCAAACAAGCGTCTTCCTTTATATCTGGAGAATATGGTTTATAGGCCAGGGACACCTCTGTAGCGCCACCGTGCTTTATTTATTGTACGCTGTTACACAATATGTGTGTCTTGAGTTCACTAACCACCGTCGTGTTCAGGAAGGAGGAGATGTTGAAGACTTTGTCCAGACGCATGGCCAAGTAGATGCCTTTGTTCTCTTTGCAAGTACTGAGAAAGACAAACACAAGAGAGGAAGGGAAATGTTAACTCATAAGTTTCAGTCATAGTGGAAATATTTGCTGCCACCAAGTGAAATTGACTGGAAGTACAGTGCATGACACACTGACATGTTGACTGATAGAAGACCGGGAATATTTGCTCATATCTCCAAGATAAATGTTTCCATCATAATCCCATATAGACTCACGTACAGTAAAGTACACAGTATTAGCAACTGCTTGCTTTTTAATGTATGCAACACTGCTCTATTTGGAAACATAATGACTGCGGGTCTGCCATCCCAGTTATCGAGGATATGCAGCTTCTCACTGGAGGGAAATGATGAAAGCTGATGTAATCACTGAGAAAGAGGCTGAAGAAAAGGAGCACAGATAGTGTAGAAAAATGATGCTAATTAGCTACTCAGGGTTAATAGCAACTCTCCCTCTCATTTGCATCCCCATCAATGGGAATGAAATATTCAGTCGCATGCTTGATGCCTGCACCAAAACAAAAATGTTAGAAAAATGTGAAAATCTGCATCATCGACTAATTCCACAGACTGTAATTGAATAAATGGCTCGTCCTGCTGCAACATCCATTCAGTTTTTGTGCCAAACGTAAACATGAAATATAGAGAAGACAGATATTAAATAGGTCGTAAAGGGAATAATGATCGCCACAGCATTGCTTCTGAGAGGTGGCAGACATGACACTGACACCTAAACACATAAGGAATGAGTTTGCTTTGCCTGTACAAGCTCTCAGCCGTCAGCTCGAGCTCGGAGTCGTTGTACATGTAGCCAGGGATGAAGTTCTTCCACTCCGGGTTGACCAGATATGGGGTGTCCACGACCTGGAGAGCCAGAAAGGAGGATGTGTGATTGGCTCATTCTCATGGGAAACAAACTGGATCAATCAGTAAATTAAGCGAAGCACAGTTTAATTTAAGACCATTGTTATTCAAGAGCAACTGAGACAAAGCAGCATCAATGCTTCACTCCAGAACCAGCCGTGAAAGAGTGACGGTGGAGCTGGAAGAAGTATGAATGCTCGCTAAATTATTCAATGAATTACAAGAGAAAAAGTCTGCAATTCCTACAAGTTGTGTGATTTATTGTTCGTTAGTAAAATCCTAAAGTTTCTATTCCCTCTTGTTTCAGATTACTCATACCTTGTAAAATGAGTGGCAGGATAAGTGTTGTGTTTGCTTTTTAAACTTGAGGAAATATGATATCACGGATGGTGTAACTGCAGCAGAATCCAAGCTTAATAGGAGCAACGGCGTACCACCCACAAATGGGAGCGACTGCTATTCTCACAAGCCCACCCAAGGGACACAGACATGTATGCTGTAAATAGTATAGAGGAGGAACGGTGTCTTAACTTTAGCTGTCTCACAGAGGAGGTGCTCTTGTGGGGGCTGTAGGTATATGATAACAGGGCCCATGAAGTTATGTTCTTTATGAAATCAAAGTGCTACTTGAGATATACTGTACATATTGTCTCCAGACTTTGTGCATAACCGCTGTAGCGTTTCTATTCAGGCTCCTGACTGACTTGCCTTGAAGAGCTCTTTGGTGTGGAAGGGATCGCAAACGAGTTTCTCGATGTTCCCTCCGGCCAGGAATATGACGGTCACCACTCCCATCAGCACCCAGGAGAAGATGAAGCTAAATCCGACGCCGCTGTGGAGCAGAGCAGACACGACCTCAGGTACAGCAGAGGTACAGAACAATAAGAGATGGCAGGTGTAGCGGTAGCGGGACGGGGGGATTGGGGAGGTGCCCGTACGTTTCTGACACAGGAAGCAGTGTCAGCTTAGTGTAAAATGTAACTTAGACGTTGTATTTTAAAAGGAGCGGGAGTAATTACAGGATCAGTTTACTGCGGTTGACACACACACACACACACACACACACACACACACAGGATAAAAACCCGGACATTAATATACGCTGAGGTTTTTGGCCTTTGTATGAATCTTAAATATGGGAAACCAGTATTATACTGTGTGAATAGACGTATTTATTGTGTTTTACAAACAAGTTACGGTCTTCTTATGGGAACAGGTTCTGTCCCAATGAGAACTGTGTCAATTTGTTCAGGTATTATGTTGCATCTTCTTTGTTTGGATAAGGTTTCTTTAACAGGAGCACCTTTTAGACAAACTTCCCTCTTTAATACTCTGCATTGTTCTTCATGTATTTTATATGATTTCGATCACATGCTGTGGTCTTCTTTACCTCTGTAGAAGCACTGGAGCGTGTAAAGGTCTAGTGTTGTTGTTGTTGTTGTTGTTGTTGTTGTTATAATAGGAGAACAACCTCTTGCTGTGGCGCCACCGTCTTTGTTTTAGATCTTGAAACCCGCTGAGCTTGTCAGGTGCATTTTTTTTGACTTACGCCATGAGCATCGTTCCTCCCGTGTTGGAGATGCAGCCCCGCGTCGTGGGCGAGGCGTGCTTGTCGTATCCCAGGGTGCCACACAGCAGGCCTAGGTAGTTGAAGGCCAGGACCAGGACCACCATGCAGCAAAGAGCGATGCAGCCGATCCACCTGCAAACAGCAAAACAGCGAGAGCTTTCACCGAGCGGCTTAAAATAACACAAGTAGGACGATATGATCCTACACCACAGCCAAAGTGTCCTTGAGCAAGACAGTGAAGGACAAACCTGCTTACTCATTATAAGACAGCACATGAGCTGGATTTAAAAAAAAAAAAAAGCAATACAAAGCTTTTATAACAACTGATATATTATCTCGGGTTTCTCTCCACTGAGCTATTTTAAACTGAATTAATGTAGAAGCGATATGAATATTTCATAAATGGAAAATATTAGTTCAGGATAATATGGTACACATTAATTTTACAGTAGTTTGAAAAAAAGAGTCTGGTCAAGCCGTATATCATGAAGCTAAAAGCCAAGCATCAGACAGTGCATACATTATACCATTTACAAGTTTTACAGCATCTTGTTTCAGTAAGTGTCGTTTCTGGATTTAAAATTTGACTCTTATACGTTTTGCTTCACATAAGGAAACTACAGCTTGGCTGTTAGGAGGTCAGCGTACCTGTAGAAGTCCATTTTGTCAATTTCAGGGTAGTAGTCCTCAATCTTAGCATGGGCGTGGCTGATGAAGATGGTGAAGTTGGACAGGCTGCTCTGCACCGGGAACGCCTTGGAAAAGCTGCTGATGTTGTTGCCGATGCCGTCCACCAAATTCTGTACATCTGAGACACAGATCAATCGTTTAATCCATTTTTTTTTTTTTTCTCAATACTTTCAGTAACTGGTTGGTGTAAAAGATACAGGAAAAATAGATAAAGGCAGCAGCTGCACCAGGTAAAACTTTGAAACTGACACCACAATACATGGAGGAAAGATGGTAAACGTTATGACTCTGAGGTTGGTTGGGATTCAAACTTAAAGTCCACATAATCTTAGTAAAGTGAGTAAAAAAATCCCAGTGATTCATGTGCTCCATTAGTAAAGTAACACAAGCAGCAGGACTTATTCATTATTTGTGCTAAAAAAAAAAAAAGGTTTTAGGAGTGTAAAAAAATGTTGCTTACTCTCCACAACACTCCTGGTCTGTTCTATCACCATGTGTGGCGTGTCGTTCAGAGAGGAATAGCCCTGTGAGAGGAAAAGGAGCCAGTGTTAAAACATGGAGTCTCTTGGTAGATCTTGGTGCAGCAGTTGACTAACAAGCTGTGGCATGTTACATAACTCCTGGCAATGCTTTGACATCACAGGGGTATCTGCAGGCGAATGGTTCAGGCTCACCTTCTGGACGATGGCGCTGAGGTCCGTTCTCAATACATCGTTCATCTTCTCCATCTGAGCGTTCACTCTGGGCAGCTAAGATATATAAACAGGCAATGAGACACTGATAAACATACGCAATGTTGCAAGAGAAGGAAAGTTAGAGGAAAAAGCTGTTTCTTCTTTCAGCCGTCACACTTAATGGTGTGGAAACATTTGACTCTGCAGCGTGTTGTTAGAGAGTTGTTTGTAAAAGACTCTACAAACATTACATGTCAAGAGCATCGCCTCATTTTCAGTCACAGTTTATGACCAGCTGCACTTAAACCCTGATTTTTAACAGTCAAATCTTAACCCAAACATAAACTTTAGTGGTAGTTTCTCACACATATTTACTACCTTCCAAACACCTGCCAAAAAGACTGAAAACTGCCTCTTTCAAAGTGTGTTTTCACAGAACACCAGAGGAATATTTACGTTTGTGTCCACAGCTCGTAATCAGTATATCAGCATGTGTAGTGTTCGGTTTCTTACCCGCGTGAAGTTGGCGCTGATCTGCAGCTGGGACAGTGACTGGCGGATGTTGCGGCACAGCTGGGCAGTGGTGGCGTCCGACTCCTCGTCATGACAGCCGGGGTCGTTGAGGGTGCGGTTGATGCTGGTCCGGACCAGGCTCAGGTTGAAGTTGAGCTTCCCTGTTCCCTCCTGGAGGACCTCCAGAGACACACTGACGTTCTCCAGGGCCTCCTTGGTTTCTCGCATGGCTGTGTGCAAAGGGAAGAAGAAGAATTATGAAAAATGTATTAAGATCCTTTAGTTCTGTCCTGGCACGTTCTGTCTGAACTGTCTGTCGAACAGGAAGTGCATAAATGTTCAGAGCAGTAAAATAAGTTTTTGTCAGCTATGGAGCAAAAGTTTCCGGGGCATTTACATAAACATATTGTACATATTGATCGGTTATCTCTGAAAGTGACCCAGTGATTTAACTTATCAGATTTGCTTACAGTGTTAACATACACAGTAAAAGGACATATCCATTTAATGTCACACAAAAAGATAGACTCATACAGGACACGCTGTACTTATTGTAAGGACTAGGCCTGAGCCGAGTATAAAACACTGAGTTTCAGGTCTGTGTTTCAGGCCCTGGTACTTGGCATTTGAAGTGTGTTCATAAGCTGGTGTAACATCTAAAATGAGACGTTTGGCTGCCACGTCTCTTTGCAGAATAATGTGTATATGTAAGCTTCTTCTATAAAAAAAAATGTTCAGTAACTGACTCTTTGTGGATGCATCACAAGACAACAGCCGGTGTTGGTTAACAATCAGAGAGCAGCCTGCAGCAGACTTTTAAAATTAAACAGGATAAAGAATGCAAAAACACTGGCATCCTTGAATACTGGTATGAAAGATGCAAGAGTGTAGGGGAGGAAACAGTGAATTTACTATTGCATAGCTAAATGCTCAGCAGCACAGCAGGGAGTGAAGTGCTAACTTCATGAATATCATATTTACTTCTCCTCATCCATTAGTGGAAAAACACAGTGTATTTCTGAAACTACAAATCTTCGTCTTTCGCTTTCGTGCAGTTTTTCTACCCAGTGAAACACGTAATATCTGCACCAGAGAGTAAGGTTGTTACTCGGCTCAGACCTTAGTGGTAACACAATAGTACACAGACATTAGGAACACATTAGGAAATGCAGTCGTATCTGTGATCCGGCATTTTGCTGTTACAGTTGTTTTGTTTCTGATGTGCTACAAGCCTGTATATTCCATGTAGGCCCACATTCATATACAGCTGCTTGTTGTTATTCATGAAGTAAGTAAATGAAATAATACTTTGATAGTTAAATGTTCAAATGGTTGATTAATTTGAATGGGACTGCACTGTAAAAAAAAGTTAACCTAAAGTAACAGGACCGGTTACATAAAAGCATCATTTTTTATGTTGATTTCACACTGGGCAACACAACTGGAGTAGAAAGGGGAGATATCCAGGTACAGGATGATGTTGTGTTGCTGGGTTTTCGGTAAGATCTGGTGATGCCATTAACTTAAAACTGCACTAGGCAAGACTTTTTTTTTATTTTATGGAAATGTGAGAAGGGGAAAAAAAAACGAATCTAACTAAGTCTAATCAGAAAATGATCGGGTCTCCGAGTTAAAAATTCAGATTGAAGACACGACACTGATATCGTCTTACATCATGTTCTGGATTTGTCGGAGACATCTTTCTTCCATTCGTGGTCACCACAGAGTGAGAGGTTGCGAAGTGCAGTTTTAATGTATTAATTGGTTGTAACTCGTGGGGTGGGGGTGGGGATCAACGCAGGTGGCGTGTGGCTGTCCTGGCAGTTGGTCCCACTAGCTGCGATCCGGGGGGGTTGCGGGTGGCCTCCAGCGCTCAAGGGAGATCACAAGGGAACAAATCACAGGAAGCAACACCAGTGTCAAAGTTCACAGGGTCAGGGGGGTCAAAGGATTGTGGGTCATTGTTCAGGTACTGAGTTACTGTTACCTTTGATGGCTCTCTCGATTTTCACTTTACAAAAAAAGAAAGCATCGAAAGAAAATGCGAGGGGGAAAAAAAAAAACAAACTGAAAGATTATTACAAATAACATTTAAGCACAATTTACAGCTTATATTGTCTCAGTGAACCCGCAGGAAAAAGCTTGTGATGCATTATACTCTGTAGTGTAGCCTGTGTTCAGTGGCTTCCAGCCTACAGTAACCTGATCGTATCGTAACTGAAAGAGGAAATTAAAAGTGAGCCGATGTACCTCCAGCCATATTGAGCACTCGGTCCAAGGCAGGATGGACCTCCTTATCCAGCTGATCATGTATCCTTCCACCCAGCAGTGGGCCTATATCTGTAGAGAAGACAGCGTCAGATCAACAGGGAAAAGAAGTAAAATAGTGCAAGTCACTCTTTTTATTATGATACTGCTGCCTTTTTGCGCCGCATCCCCCGGTTTTGCTCTTTATCCAGCCGTCTGAACTTGATATCTAATATTTGTCCGTATAGAGAGACACAATATTTGTGTTTCATAGTAGCAGCGCAGCTTTTTATAAGTCTTAACTTCTAGGAAAGAGCTGCCTGCGTTTCTAACACGGGAGGAAAGTAGGATGAGTACTCCAGAGATCCTTAATAACAGTCACTGCTGGAGCTGTGTAGACCTAGTTATGTCACAAATCTGTTGTGAGAACAAGTCATAGAAAGTAGACACAGTAAGTTCAGACAATCAGCATAATATACAGCCAAGAGCAAGAGCCCAGGGAATATTTTCTGTCCACTCAGTTCACTGTCAAGGACAAAGAGACGGTCTACTTACGATTTAGGTCATAGATGACTTTTTTCTTGGCTGTGGCGTATTGGGATATTAGGTAATCAATTTGCTGCAAACAGGAAACACAACAGAGCAGAGCAGTTTTGCAGATGGTAGCACACAGAAAATGAGTTTATTAGTCTAGTCATAGACACTAACAGCAGTGCGGAGTAACACATTTTCAGTGTTTATATTGTTTGCCATAAGGCAGGGCTTCATTTACATTTAATGTTTAATAAACTGAGAATGCGGTGGGAGGATTTTTTTTATTCTCGAATCGTCACCAAATAACAACCTGAAGAGTGAAGGTCTGGGCCTCGGAAATTTCATGGTTGGAGAATGATGTTTTAGAAAAGCAAATTTGTAGCTGTCGCACGCACAAAAGGTGAGAAAATTGTCTTTTCTCAGCTTGAAAGGATTACGTGAAGGAGGCATGACTAGAAACAAGAAGCAGTCTTGACACAGAGAGCCACACACACACTGCCTTATACATTGGCCTTCAGATCTAACACCCTCAGATATAAAGAATATTTGTCATTTGAATTAATTTTAAATTTCAACCATGACTGAACCTTCGTGCCGTCACGCTCTGTCCAGATTATTTCATTGTCTTAAATTTAGCTGGTAGCTGCCCTTTTCATATAGTTTGAAATCAGGTGCCCGTATTGTTACATAATTTAATCCCTAGGACTGTTACACAATATGTTTTGATCACATTTGTTTTGACAACACACACAGTCATATTGTGTTCAAACGAAGACAACACAGAGCGGAGCGGTTGTGCTCGAACTCATACGTGCTGCAACTCTCCCGTCTCACCATCGGTGTGTCGTTAGCAAAGGTGTGCAAGTCCCTCATGTTGCTGTTGACCAGTCTGCGTATGTTCTTCACCTGAGAGCTCAGGTTCTGGTTGGCAGCGTACGCGCACAGCACCCCGATCCTACAGACACACGAGAAACACAAACACCGTGACCTTTCTGTTAACCGAGTGAGCTTTTCTGCTCCTGCATCAGTCAGAGCAGTGGCCCCGGGCTGTGTTTTACAGAGCCAGGTGATAGCATGTCATTAACAGTAGGGGTCAGTATGCACCACCACATTCACTTTGACAGTTCCCATGTTGAATGAGCAGTGGTACTCAAATCTCTCATTTAAGTACAAGTACCACTACAACAGTGTATAAATACGCTGATACAAGTTAAAGTCCTGCATTCAAAATTGCAAAAGTATTACCATCAAAAAATACTTAAAGTACCGAAGGTGAACGCACTTACTATGCAGAATGGTCTATTTCAGAATAATGTGTTATGTTACTGGATTATAAGCACTCAAGCATAAATCATGCATCTGTAATCATACATCATAATGTATTTGTTGATTATATTTTGAAATATTAATAACAATTACTACAACTGTCAGAGCAAAAAGGACAATATTTGCCTCAAAATTACACTTAAGTAAATTAACTTAGTAACTTTCCAACTCTGAGAATGAGCTTAATTTTCTTGACAACCTGCACTACACAGAACTATTCTTGTAATGTGTATAATATAGGCTATAGTGTATTTTATGGTGTTTTTTGAGATAATAAGAGATTTAAAAAAAAAAAAAGTAATTTCCCAAGCAATTTGGAAACTGAGCTCATAGCAGGAAATGCAGGTGTATCTAGATTAAGCTCTGAGGCCCTATCTGTATAATCTAAGGTCCCTGGGTTGTAAACATATTCAAATTAAATGCGAAAACACCAAACTGCATAAAGCAGACCATTAAAGTGAGTCTCTTGCATACTTCAAACAGACCTGAGTAGCTCGGTACGAGGCTTAATTAGCTTCAGCAACATCAAGGGAAAGACAGCCCATAATATTAAGCCGTTTCCATGACTCACTCTCATCCCAGCTGAATTTTCTGCTCAGCACCTCACAGCCGGCACCACACGTATTAAGCGTGTGCATGTATGTTTTTACTGCTGCACGGATCTGAGCATGGTTAAGGATTCGTTTTGGTGATCAACTTAAGAACACATGGTCAAAGTGAAGGATCAAAAAGAAAACTCCTGACAGCACAGTTGTGTAACACACGGACTCTCATCTGTGGCAATGCTTCAGTAGAATAAGCAGCTTTATGAATGATGTAATATGACTCGCAGAAAGGAATAACAAAAGGACTGACTCAGAAGCCACTGGGAAGGTTTAGATCAATGGAGATGAATCAGGCCGTTGTGAGTCACTGCATAATAAGGCAGGGAGTCTCTGTGTATCTGCGGAGGTACGCACAGCAGATTGTGTGTATGTATGTGACTGCAGTGCGTGCAAAGTGAGGTTATGCTCCATTCATCATCTTATTGTTAATGCATGAGGAAGGTGTGTGTGTGTGTGTGTATGTGTGTGTGTAGTTCATCTTTACAGTCCTGTGATCTGCAGTCGCTGCTGTAGTCACAGTCTCGCTTTGTGGTTATAATCCTGTTAATCTAGTCTAATCTAACCTGCATTATGCAGCAGACATTTTGTCACATTAGGAATTTCACAGTGTGTTTATGCCCTAAGAATCCAATATGTCAGACACTTTCTCTTTTCAAGAATCACAGTGCACGTATTATAAACCGTCAACTTAGTGAGTCTCTTCTTACTTTGTTGAATGTTTACAACATAGTTTGCCAGTTTGGAGTAGAACCGAGTGGGGTTTATTTTTATCTATTAATCGATGAAATAATCTGTAAAGAAAAGTGCCTTTAGGTCATTTCTGTTATGATTCAGCACCATATAAATACGACTGAATTGAAAATTTACTTTAAAGTTAAACTGCACAGGCAGGACATTCACATTATTACATGAAATAACATAAAACTGAGGAAAACAGCAAATTGTTAAACTGTAGTTTGAGTCTGTAAACTCTGACTGTTTTGGACTTTAACAATCATCATCATTTCTGTTCATTAATTTTCTTTAAACTTTGAAATTGAAATGCTGCATCTGCCAACGTGTTTTAATTCATGCCAGTGTAGCACGAAAAATCAGTGAGTAGAAAGTTGCTTTTAAAAACACAATCACAATCGGCCTCGGAGGAAACGAGAAGCCGCTGTGTCAGTGCTGCTGCTCCTTTGCTTGGAAAATTCATTTGTGAGTTGAGTGAGTGAGTTTTTGGAACAATGCTCCAGTGTCCAGGTTTTGAGAGGAAGCTGCGTTGACAAGTCAAGTCAAGCTGTCAGAAAATTAAACCCAGAAAACAAAAAAAAGTTAGGAGTTAGAAAACGGTTGTCTCACATGTAAAGTGTTTAATAACCTGAAACATAATCACTGGCACGATCCTCGCAGAACAAATATGTTACGGGCTCCTGCGCTGCCCCGTCGCACCGTGTCTGCTGGAGGAATTGCCACGATGTTTTGCCATAAATAGAGAGTGGGCTGACAGAGTAAACACTGTCGTCACATAAGTGGAGACTTAATGAGAAACTAGGCCAAACAACTAGGCGGGGACACAGTGAAGTGGAGCCATCCAGAACCGGGGGAAGATTCAAAATGGCCACTTTCACAACAAAAGCCTTTTGTCCGACACTTTCTCTGCCCTCTCGCTGTCTCTCCTCTCTCTCTCTCCCTCTCTCTCTCACTCTCACTCTCTTACACAAGTACACAACTCCACACATTACGCTGTATTTAACTCTTTTACATGCAGAAAGACTCACACCTTCCCCGTCTCTAGTTGTGTGTCTTAATCACCAGAGCCCATATTGTCCTCTGTCTCTCTCGCCCTCTCTCATTTGTCTTTCTGCTCCGACTCGTCTGTTTTGATCTACGTCTCTTCCACTACACTTCTATTTCTCAGTCTGCCTTGCTCAGACTTTTTCATTGTTTCCCTCTCTCACTACAACACTCTCATTTTCCTACAGCACTTTCTCTATCCTTCTTTTCTCTTCTTCTGTCTCATCCTTTGCCCTCAGTTCCCTCTCTCCTCTCCGCCTCCCTCTCTTTTTCTTTGTCTCTCGCTCACTCCCTCTCCCCGCTGGTGTCCGGCAAGGTCGCTGGAATCTGCAGCCAAACAAAGACTCTTTGAGGAGAAACGGTCGAAGCGCTCTTCCCAACGAGCCGTGGAGTACATAACCCGACCGCCTCTTACTTCAGCAAAATCAAGTCTGGCTTAGTTCGAGCTCGGCCGTCTGGTTCAGTTCTAGATTAGATTTGTTATCTGAGAAATGATGAAACGAAATCAGGATATAAAACAAGAAGAAGAAGAAAGAAGAGAAGAAAATACATGTTTGTCTTGGAAAGCAAAATGATCAAACAAACAACAAACTCACGGTGACAAGCGAGGCATGCCAGAGCTGGATAACAGAAAATAGATGAGCGCCGCTGAAGAGTGAATTTATGACAAAACGTTTTTATTTCTCTCTCTCTCTCTCTCTCTCTCTGATGAACGGCAGAGTTTGAATCCAGGCAACAGGAGGTGCAGGTCCCCCAGTGGGCCGATGACTACCAGGACGTCACCTCCATTCTACCTTAAATTTAACAGTGTCTGAAATGTCACATGCGATAGAGAAATATTCCAGTCTGTTCCGCTGAATAGTTCTTTTTAATGAGCATCGTCGTGAAAACTCACTTGAGTGTAGTATGTAAAAAAAAAAAAAAGACTCATAAATTTTGCATGACAGCAGCAAAGATTTAAATTAAGGGAAAAAGTGAAGTTCAGGCATTAAATACATAAAATATAACTTTTCACCGGCGAACACGTACTGACAAATCGAAGGGGTTTCCTCCTCAAATGTCAATGTTTTCTTTAAAAACTTTACTCCAAAGTAAAGCTATGACGCCTCGCTTCGTTACTGATTAATCTGCTGTTAATTCTAATTGATTATTCATTCAGTATTAAATGTCAAAAAGCGGTGAAAAAAAAAAACAACCATCACAACTGCGCAGAGCCCAAAGTTACATCCTTAAATTGCTTAATTTTTCTGACCAATGGTCCGAAGCCCAAAGATATTTCACTTACTATCAAGATAAAACAAAGACGAGCCGTAAATCTTCACATTTGAGAAGCTTAAACCAGCAATTTTTTGGCTTTTTTTCCCCTTCAAATACTTTTTGATTTACTGAACCGTCCTTGTTCCCGACATATTGAATAGTAATTTTCAGGTTGCAGCTGCTTTTTAAAATCCCCACTGGCCTTTTTAAAAAATGTCATTCATCAATTCACCTGCACAGTTTGAGCGAACGGGCCACTGTAGTCTGTCCCGCTGTTTCATCATGTTTCTCTGTTATCAGCAACACCGAAACCGACCCGCCAGCTCAGACTGTGGCTAATGACTGGATGGGCCGTATTGGCTGCTTGTTGATAGTGCGGCTCTTATTGACCACGGGGGACAATTCACAAACACAGCGGGAGGAAGATTTACCTCTAGCAACTTTGAGGGGGTGGGGGGGGGAGAAAAGGGCTGTAATTCCTGTTTGAGCGAAAGCCAAATGACACATGAAACTCTCCCTCAGGGTGGAAACCCCACAACAGCAGCTGAAGAAGAGCATCGAACTAGTGCAGCGCCCCAGAATCTAGGCCACTACTGGGGGCTGGGTAGTGAGTGTTACATGGTCTGGTGGCTCCATAGCTTTTACAAACTCCCAACAATGGCCTGCATTCAGTGTGATTGTAGTTGCGAGGCTGGGACAGTCGCCCCCCCCCCCAACCCCCTCCCTGCTTTCACACTGCTGGAACTGGACCTCTATTATCCCGTCTCTCAATAACAAAATCACAACTGTAGTCACTGTCCTGACCTCAAACAAATAATATTACTAATTATTTAAAAACCTGTTGATTACATATTATTAGCAACATTGCAAAGTCTGCAAAATTAGACCTTTTAGTGTAAACGACGGAGTCAAACAAGGCATGTTAAATGTATAAGGGAATATTCTATATGGAATATTAAATAATAATAATGATAATAATGAGCTCTGACCGAGGTCTCAGTCGAAACATTAGCTTCACATATTTGAACATGGAAGTTGTGACCTGTGTGACCTGTTTTCAAACGCTGAGGAGAAGAGATAGATTACAACAGAGCGGCTTGTTTTGTATGTATGTAGGACAACACTTCAGCTGACTGCAGGACCTACGCGCATGAAACGTGTAACACCCAAAAAAACCATTGTTTCCTGACACGTATTGTACTTTGGCAGCTTGTGACATTGCCACTTAAATTAAATTTAGCCACCGTTTTATTCAGTCAACCCTCCGGTTAGCATGCTTTCATTTCATTAAACAGCTTTTCCCCTCAAGTAGCCATTGTTATATTCCCTTTTATCCACTGTTTTATTTTTTCCTTCTTGAAGCCTGCCAGGTCAGAGTCTGAACCCGGCTTCCCAGCGAAGCATCGTCTCCTATAAAGAATTTAACCAGACAATGAATACTTAAGCTTTCTGACTCCAGGGCCTTCGCTCCAGGCGTGACAACCCGGTGAAGATGGTGCTGTTTTACTCTGTTTTCTTCCCCCTCCTCCTCCTCCTCCTCCTCCTCCTCCTCATAAGGATGATGTGTACGTTTCTCTCTCGTTCCATCTAAGGACTGGCTGCGGTAGTTCGGTGGGAGACAACAGACCATTATATCCACGGTAAACAGTCCAGAAATGATATGAATACTAAACTCGGAGCCTGCAGGGTTCAGCGTTGTGCAAACAGCCACAGAAGGTCAATGAAATTCAGTATTTTAAAAACTCTAGAAGGGGCCAAAAGATAAAAGAAAAAACATCCTCTGTACATGTGATTTAGCAGTGTTTTTTTAGCCGTCATCAATAGATTATAGACAGCTAGATTTATCGTTGAACATAACATCAGCTGCACTGATTTTGCTCAGATACGATCCTTTTGAAAAAAGCAGATTTTGGAAGATCACTGTTTTCAATCCATGAAATGTGCGTTGGTTAAAGCGCCCGCCCTGAGCACCTGAGCAAGGAGCTATAAATAAACTATCAATCCGTGCACCTCGGTTTATAAAAGTAGAATAAAGTGTAAATTACAGCAGAGAACATGTTTGGGATTTCAGGAACAGCGAGCATCTGCCCGGCTGATGTGTTTACAAATCACTGAATCCTAAATCAACAGCCTCTCTGTAATTTATGAGGGAGAGAGAGGTAGACCCAACTTTTAACTTAAGGACATTTAAAGAAAAAAAAAAAGTTGATGCCGTGACACATTTTGTTCTGCTCAGTAAACCATCCCTCGACAGATAAAGGTTATGAGAATAATTAACCTTTCAAGCAAACATTAACAGCGTAATATGAGAATAAATGTCAGCTGTCCCGAAAGAAAACAACCCGTGCCAGGGAATGAATGATGAAGAATATCAAAGTGCAGGTAATTTAGTCTGTAAACAGTAACTTCATAACAGCTTCTTCTAATCTATTAAGCCTTGACCAATGAAACGCATGCTTTGAATCGAATCAGCTATGATTTGCATTTAATTATTCAGCACTCAACCACAAGGACTCTGGAGAAGGACTCTCGGCTTAAAACTTTCTTTGGTGTGAGTTTTCCAGTGACCCTGGAGTTCTGCAAAAATAAAAAAGTTAGAGACCAGCTGCATCACAGTGATTGGTTTTAATAGCGTGGTCCTTTGCTGTTAAGTGAGATCAGCTTGGAGCAAACACTGCCAGATTCTGGGGTTTTAATAATGTACACTCAGTCTACAGCACCTGGGCTCAGAGTGACTGCACTCAATGTGATCCAAGGAGCTTTGGGGAAAAGTAATTCCACAGTGTAAGATATGCATATCACATGGTCAGTGTGGAGTTTGCACGGTCCCCTTTAGGGTAATCTGCTCAGACATGTAAATGAATAAGCAAACACACACACACACACACGTACTGTATACATGTGATACTGATCTGTTCATTTGGGCAGATGAGAGCAATGTCATTCAAAGGCTTGTCACTGTGTCTTTGTCCTCTTCCGTGTGAACTGTACTGTGTTTGTTTTGTAGGAAGTAACAATGTAATCTGGACCTCATTACATGCAGCTTTACGGGGACAATGAGGTTTAACATCTGACATCTGACATGCAATGTAACTGACAGAGTTAGAGCAGAAAAGTCCATCGTGCATCGTCCTCGACAGACGAGCTTCGCGATCGTGTGACTTTCATTCATCGCTGGTTGTAGCAAACACATACAAATTAAAAGTGCAGCCTGCTGTACATTTCTTACCTGCCACATACGCTGCAGAGTTCAGATTAAAAAGACAATCTTTGGTGAACGTCATGTGACTTTACCTTCACATGAAAAATGACAAGAGCACCAGCGCTGAACTCACTCAGTGTGGTGATTCATATTCTTTAGTTTCACTCTTCACAGGAGATCAATAAACCAGCAGAACTTTACTTTTGGAATATACATCACCTTAATAAATGAGCGTGTCCTACTGCGTAGTGCTGCTACATTAAAAACCAGGTTTGCATGATGAAACTTTGCTGTACATGACAATATAAATATATTGTGACGTGTCACCATGTCTGTTAATGTTAAAAACGAGATGATGTGGGATCTGATATGATACTGATACTGGTTCAGGTTTGTAACACTGCCGATATAGAAACAGTGCACTTCCTCGTTGCTGACGAATAGAGAAGTAGATCCACAATTTTGGACCCAATCCAAAACAGTTCCTTTGAAAACCCACCTGAACCTGAAATGCATAAATATATTTTTTTTTTTTAAAAAAGAAAAAAGTGAGACCGGAGATCTGACGGGGGAATCGAGAGCACAGCCGGAACCGAGTGGAGTGAAAATTCTCCTTCTCCCTTCTCGGCTCAAACACAGTTTTCTCCGCAGTGACTGGCGATGCACCACGTGATCAGAGCTGATGCTGCGTGCGCTCGGGTGCAGTTGGGTCATGTTGGGTATTGGACATATTGACACACAGAACACGAGCGCCGCAGCGGTAAAACAAGACTTTTACCTCGGCTGAGTCAACCCGTGGAGACCTCTGCCGAGAAGCGTGAGGTTGATTGTGTCCGTGTGTGGGCATGTGCAAGAACCTTCCCAGAATAGGGAGATAATCCCCAGAGGTTCTACCGAGGAGTGAACCAGTAGAGAAATCGAAGTAGCTGTGAAAGACTGTCTGACCACCGGGCCAGAAAAGTGAAGTCTCATTTTAAATCCTGTGCTGTTATACGACGGCTGATTACTGCTCATGGAGTAGAAAAACCTCACTAGTCAGAGCCCACATTTCCAATCATTTCACCAGTGGTTTTATATTCATTCCTTACCCCGCTGACCATAAAGTTAAAACACAGTGACAGAAGGGAATGAAAGACAGCTCTATCTGCATTAGAAATGCTGCTATTTTTGGGTTATAAATCCTCCCAGCCAACCGTCCCTGAGATAGAGAGCACCTCTCAGCTGTGAACCACATCACGGAGCCCTGCGGCTCTGCCTTCTCATATCTCTTCCTCCTCTCCTGTGCAACAGTGTGCCATATCATCGCTTTTCTAACACAATTGTGACCAATAAATTCGAAAAAAGAAAGCCCGCCCAAGCTGTGAACATCAATTAGTTTCACAATGTGAAATTCCTGTTCGAGTATTTTGTGTGTTGATTTATATTTCGCTCGCTTACAAGAAGCCGCAGACCGTAAAAGACCCCAGGATGAGGGGAGGAAAAAAAATGTAATTAGTGAAAAATAAAGTGGATTTCGGCTGTAAAGCAGAAATGAGGGAGAATTAGAATGATTAGTAAAAGTGAGGTCTCTCTCCAGGAGATGCGATACAGCACATCCTGACTACAACCTCTCCAGTTAATTAGCTTGGCAGTGGTTTGTGTAAAGCTGCCATTGTGTGGCGTCTACGTGCCGGGCAGCGACCGTGCATCTACTTTGGCATTGTGTTTTGTGGACAGGGACAGACAGCGAGTGGAGACCAGCTCAGTTCAGTTCATTAATGGAAACCTGCATATAAACACAGTTACAAGATAAAAGTTTTTGCAGGACTGTATTAAGCTCATGCAGAGACATGTCTTCCACAATGACAGCACGGTATAGTTTACTGCGACTGCTTCTGTATCTCATGCACTTGCCTCGCCTGCGCCTGGTGCTCGTACTCCGCGAGGCCTTGCTCCGTCTGCGCTTGCTGCGTCAGCCATTCCCCTCGTGTTACACCGGCTGCGTCGTAGTCTCTGCGCCAGTGTCACCGGTAACCGATGGGAGACATTTATGGCCATTAAAATATATTGGCCATGCCAAGTATTAAAAGACATCTTGTTCTGTTGTGCTATCCACTTTAAACGGAATATGGAGCCGGTAAATCTTGTTATCAGGTGAAAACCCTGGACTGGTTCCAGACACCTGAATCACAGCCCCTCATCTTTTGTTCCCACACTGATTCCAATACGTCTGGTGCTGTGCTGATTGATGGCTGCTTTCCAGGTTGGAAAAATAATCAACCAGAGCTTTGTAGGTAGGATAGAGAATAGGGATGTCATCCCCCTGTGCCAGAGTCAGTGACAGAAAAAAATTGCCTGTGAAATGTAAGCTGACGTATAGAAATAACAGCTCCTCAGTCTAGATATGTCTTTGATCTACGTGACGAATGTCAGGTTAACTGCTTCTTGCAACCGCCACCATGCTATTGCTATTCAGAGTTTTCTTTTTTTATTCTTATTTTCCTCAATTAAACACAAAACAGACTTTACAGAACAAAGGAAACCATCGAGCTCGAAAAGGGAAGAGAAGAAGGAACAAAACAAAAGGGGAAAAAAATAGAATAATGAAGAAAAAAATGTGCAGGAGTTATAGATGGTTTTAAATATTAGTTAATAACTTTAAGTTACGAAGGATTTTACAGTCAGTTCATGGTTCAGTTCATTGGGCTGATTGAAAACAGTGTGAATGGGATGTTTATGTTCGTCACTACAGATTGAATATCGCAGAATAATCTTCTCCAAGGAAATACATTAAAAAAAAAAACTCTTGTCAAAAAAATGTTTCGAAAACAAATTGAAATTACAGCAACAACAACAACAACAACAACAACAACAAACAGCAACTTCAAAAAGAGGACTGAAACCAAAATGAGACTCGACAGAGCTAAACAGCAACAGAAGAGCGGCCACAAGTCGATCTGTTGAATAGGTTCTGAAAAAACCTTGTATCTCCACAATATTAATTCAGGAACTGAGAGAAACGTTGTTTTTGGTTTTGATTTTCAGAATCGAGATCTATCTTCTGCAGAAATACATCAAACATTTCAAATTTATGTCACTGGAGAAATTCTCTTCCTGTTCCAAAATTGTCCACAACACATGTTAATATAATTGGTCCCTTAATGTTTTTGTGTTTTTATATTTTATTATTATAATCAGGTTGTATTTTTCTAAAGTGGTTTTCTTTTACGTCTGCAGTTGCTGCTGCTGCTGCTGCTGCTGCTTTTCCCCGCAGGCGCTGGAGTAAAGTCTCATTGTACATTTCGCTGATTGTTAACGCTGCAGGTCTTGGCTCTGGCGCTGGAAATGAATTCCCTGTGGGGACCTCCCTGTAACCTGACATTTAGTCAGAGAGTGACATCTTCAGAGTCATTGTGGCTTCCTTTTCTTGCTCCTCACACTATTAATGAATCCCCTAAAAATATCCCTGCATGTGAGGCGGGAGGCAGAGGATTGTTGTGTGTGTCTCTAAGTGACTGATTGTGGAGGGTTAGGGTCGTGTCATTGTGCGAGCAGTTAGGTAGAAGGCGGTTTATGTATCTCTCGAAGTATATTGTGTCTCATATATATATATATATATATATATGTGCATGTGAAGGAGTGCACGCACAGACAGATGACATGCGTGCAGTATCGTATACAAGCGCCTGTCTGTCTGTGGGCGGGGCCTGCTGAGCTCCCGGGGGTTTCCCCTCAGTGCTCCGTGCTCCAAAAAAAAAAGAAGTGGACCAGTGATGAAAATGTGTGTCTACACATTATTTGGGTCACTTTATTAATAATTCAGCAGAAATCAGAGCTAATATCTCTTGTCACATAAATAAGAGCGAGAGTACTGCACGCCTTCCGTAACACTGTATATGAACTGAGCTATAAATACTTTTTGTGCCCTGGGTTGAAAATCGTAGTTGTCAAAAAGGTTATTTTCTTTGGCTCCTTCTCTTGTTATTATTCTTTATTATAATATATTTACAGGGGGTGTAATGATTCTCCAAATCCACAGTTTGGCAGCCAAAATGTTCCCACACGACTGACTTCAATGTCAGCGTACATCAGCGTTATCCATCATGAGCTAATGAAAGTAGCCTCACTTTTACCACAGGTGCGATTACTCCATCATGATTGGACCAACGTAGCCACGTGACACACAGTTGTAGGATAATAAAATAGGTGTAATGTGTAATATTTACGCGTTACAAAATACACGGCTTGCTCTAATGTCACATGATGCCACGTCTCAATACGTAGAGCTGCAGCACTGGGGAAGATCTCTGAGGGGAAAAGTACGGGCCAATCAAAAACAGTATTTCTAACATGCGCTGTATATTTGTTTATATGTAGTTTTAATGAGGTGTAAATAGCATTACACCTGAGTCAGCCTGAAGGCGTATCGATGCCTGGTCCTGTACCCGAAGGCGGAATTTGTTAGTCCGGTCAAAATCACTAGGACCTCAGAGGACATGGTGGTTGTCTGTGGACAGTTGTGTAAGAATATTTAGATTTTCTAACATGTTTAATTCAGGAAATCTTTCACGGAGCCTTAGGCGGTTTGACTTCACGTTAACTTCTCTTCTGCTCTCCGTAAAACTGATGTGTGAAATCTCAAAACTCTGAATTTATTAACAGCTCTTCACCGTTGCAGCAGTGCGGGACAGTGGCAGTGGGATGTACCATATTTGTTTAACAACTCCCACATTTAAGTGTTTTTAATACACAAGAGTTTGTTTTTTTTTGCCTTTTATATTTGATAATTAAAAGAAAAACAAGAAGCGTTAGTGAGATCACCACCCGCAGTTGAGTCGGGGGCCTTGTGGTCATCTTCTACATCAACTTAGTTGCAGATATCCCAGATAGCAGATCTCTAAAGTGACTGAGCGAGACTCACTTCACTGTCGCCTGCATTATCATTAATTAACCCCCATATGATTAGCATGAATTACTGAACCCTGCAAAGTTTGGACCTTTTGCGTTAATAGTGTTGGACACACAGCGACTGAAATAGACCGCTGAAGTGCATGCTGGGTAACAGCATGAGGCAGGGGTCTTCAGTTGGCCCGAACAGAGGGGAAGGATCCTCTGTCTGTCATTTTATCATTATAAATCCACGCAGGGGTTACGTGGAATCAGAGCTGATTAGTGGAGACTGAAATTGCTTCTGCTGTTCTTTTAATAATGTTCGCTGTGGCTTTTACAACAACTGTCAGGCTCCGTGCGACACGCTGTTTTTATGAACCGCGGCGCAGCGTTGAGACCCTGTGTGCTGCACCACAGCACTGCTGATCACGTAGCTGATCTCCAATCATTAAGCTAAGGCTGGCTGATTAAACCATATTGATGATTAATACAAAGAAAAGTAATGATAATAAACTGGTAAGTGATTTATGATAAATCTATCTGTTCGCCATTTTCATCCCACATTTGACTCTTTTGCCAGACCACTATTTGTTTCTCGCTCTGTCTCATTAATGGTATTAAATGTATAAATCCATCATTATCAATATGGATCAAAGTGAATCACATCGTGTTTCTTCCTTCATACGTTGGAGATGTCTGAACCAATATCCTCCCGACAAGATAGAAGAATAAACTCGTAAGGTTTGGTTAATTTGGGTTGTTTAGGTTCAGTAAAGCCAGAAGAGATGAACTGGCCTCCTCCGACAAAACGTAACCACAACAAAGCTGTTTAACGCACATTCATTATCACCACATCGTTACAACAATTCCAGCTCATCATGCCGTAAATTTGCCTCTAATTAGCTGCTGTTTGGGGAGGATGTTAGTAATCTCCACTCTTTCCCCACCACTGCCAGCATGTTTCTACCTTATGTGCCCAGATTCATCATCATTTACATGCCGGAGTAATTCAAGGATTGATAATTAATGAAGGCCTGTTAATCAGTTTATGCTTATTTAGATTTCAATCTGCATTCACCCAATTTAACCTGGTGAGAGTGCTAATAATGCAGCTGCACTAATCAGAGTATTACCTTAATCTGGATCTGATGAAATCGTTATTGTTTATGTAAATGATTCTTCACACCACGTCGAGCTCCACAAAGCTTCAGCCTGATTTTTTTTCTTTCTGCCTCTAGCGTTTTTTGAAAGATGGAACGGCGCCACAGAATGAACTCTGCACTCGACGTTACATCCGCCGCGTGCTTTGCTAGATTAGATCGCACACTGACCGTGTCACTCAGGCAAGCGCGTTTGCAGCCGGGCGTCCGTGTGAATCAAACCCCAAATCCCTACAGCGCTACTCTAACCCAGTGAACGTTACTCATTCACGTTTACAACCACAGCTTTTTTGGCAGCTCCTCTGGGATTTGACCCTGTCACCTTCACAGTGCAGGGGTGACGCAAGGGTGAATTCCTCTTCTCGTCTTTCTCGGTACAGATTTATTTCTGTTGTTTGTTTTGTTGCAATCAACCACGTCCTGCTCTGATTCTGTCACATAAAACATTATAATTATAAAACGATTACACCAATTCCACCCTGTGTCGTTCGCTGCTGATTTGACTCCAGTGTGTGAAATTAGCCTCATGTTTCTACTTAATAAATGTATAAACGTGATTACCTCGTGCTGAACGACAGTCAGATGTAGGGCCGGAGAAAATGTTTTGATTTTCCAGTGAATTGTGATTTCTTCTGTTTGAATGATTGATTTGAAAAATCCTGAGATTGATCTTTGCATTTGCTCCTTTTTCTCAGTGAACATGTGGTGTGTGTGCAGCACAGTTACTCAGTGTGAGATGTATAGTGTGTTATTTTAAAGTGATGTTGACGGTAGACATACATATGACCCGCCGAAGTCGCGGCGGTCTTGTAAAGTTGGACGTGAATTCACAGGACTGTCGTGACTCGGGAGGATTCGCTGACTCGCAGCCGATGCAGATGTAGTGACGCTCTTGCAAGTGGTGCAGGCTTTTTATTTTTGCTTTACTGTTTTGCACGTGCAGACCTAGATTAGTTGTTTTGCATTTGCTAAGATAAATAGATCCAAGAGTTTTAAACCAGTTACAGCGGGAAACAAAGTTCAATTTGTACTAGCTATTATATGTTCAAGAAAACAGCAGTGTTAAATGCAGAGGAAATTTAAGTTGCTGTTACGCAACATTGGTATTTTTCTAATAAGACTTGGAGAAAAAAATCTAATCAAAGTGATTCTGGACTTGATTCTTGGACGAGGAGATCAGTGCTGATATTCAGCCCTAGTTGGATAACAAATATTAATTCTCCAAACTCTTGTCTTCTCTTTTTTTGTTCCTTCCAGATCTCAATGACTCGTTGAAAAAAAAACTATAAAAAACTATAAATCCAGACCACAAACCCACTTTTCTAACCTCAGGGTTACCAATGCAACGCTGCAAAGGCCTGCTGGGGGTTTGTCCTTTTCTTAATCACAACTGTTAAAACCCACACAAGTGATGATAGGGGTGGTCATGTATTTGGGAGAGAAAGCAATACAAAGTCAGGGTGCAGTATTTACAAGTTTAATCTTGTGCATTTAAATGTGCAATCTGACAGGTGCATTAAAGTCATTTTATTTAAGAAGGGGAAGAGGAAGCCACCTTGGTCATCCTCTGGGTATTTCATGACTTATGCTTTTAATTTGAAGTGGGTTTTATTTGGAGCCGACTATGAATGCTTCCTGCTGTTACTGGAAAGAAGGTGTATTTACTGCCATCGCATCTGTGGAAACATGGTGCGTCTTATCAGGAAAAAAAAAAGAAGAAAAGTTAAACACCTTCACACCACAGTTAGAGGCTGATGTGACATTTCTGGTGGAGCAGATAAGTCCACATCGCAGATCGAATTGCATCGACGCGGCGCAGTGTGTCGAAAAATAACATTTAAAGAGCAGTTTTGAAAGAAAAGCTCGACTAAACTTTCAGAGGTTTGAAACAACCAGGGTGAAGATCAGGTCTTTTTATGTTTCACTATGTTTGGTATAAATACAAGAAGTGATGAGTTGGCAGGTGGTAGCGTGCAGAAACTAAATGTTAATTAACAGAAAATCCAAGGGGAAAGCATCGGTCTTACCCACGCTGCTTAGTTAACAAGGGGCTTCCTGGTGGCTGCAGAGGAGAAAACACCACCACAGTGTCCGATTAGCCTCAGAGATACACTGCCAAAGTCATGTCAAACTTAACTCATGGATTTCCCGGCAGAGTAACGTGTAGTTTATAGTCAATTGTGCTGTAATGTCTTCTGCCAGCACATAATTTAACGTCCGGGCTTTGTAATATATAATTTTGTTTTCACTCTCTTCTCTCACACCCTCAGCCATTTTTATCGTCCTCACCCTCACCTTGGCGTCTCTTACACCCTCTTAATCCAATTTTAACACTTCTTGGAAAATAAATATCACCCCTGCCACTCCTGTGCCCGACCGTCAGCTTTCTAGTGGCGGTAAGAAGCAGTCTGGACCAGGCCTCGGATACTCATCCCTCTCTCCTGCCTGTAATTGCTTCATTAGAGCCTCTGCAGCGTCTCTGCCTGGTGGCTCGGGAGATTTAATAAGAGCTCCGAGGATGCTCTCACACTCCTGCGTCTGGGCTGCTAGGATATTGCTGTGGAATTTCTAATATCCGGGCTCCTTTCCAGCGAAGACAGAAAGTCAAAGAACATCAAACTAAGTACATTCCTGGATCCCCCACAGTCGAGCACGAGACAAAAAGAAAACAGCCTTTTTGTACAGCAGCTACATCCCCGGCGGCTGCTGCCTCTTCCAGCCGCCGAGGCCGTGAAACAGAGAGTGGATTCGGTTTCCCGTTGGGCCATTTTCTGAGAGAGGAGTCTTCAGCGAGATGTGGGACAGTCGGTCGACGTAATGGGCTCATATAGAAGAAACGAATCAGTAAACTTAAAGCTTCACCGGCCCCCCCCCCCCAACCATTTTCAGCCACCTCCTATCTACTTTTCTTTTTCTTTTTTCCATCACTTTCCATTATCTTGTGCAATCTGAGTCAAATCTCATCACTTGCTTCACTGCTGTTTCTCACTTTGCGGGACGATAGCGCTCCAGTGTTTTAGAAAATGAACGTTGAAAGTCCTCTGTACCATTGGTGTCCCCTTTAAATACTGTGAGGACATCGTTCCACTGGTTTTCTTTTATTAATGACAGACAGGAAGGGGGTGTATTACCAACTGGTGCTACCCTTTCAAGGTATAGAAAACTTGTATGTTTGGGATGGTCTCAGGCAAAAGACTTACTGTATCTTTAAAATTTGTAAAAATTGGATTCGCTTTGATGGAACTGGCTCTGGTGAAAGGTTGCGATGACATTTGGGTTGAGATCAAGATATGAACTCTACAGCCCGATAAAGACGGCCTCGATTATCTGCTTCCTGCTGAGCGTAGGAAAATCAGCTGTTTCTGTACAAATATCACATTTTTTTGTTGCAGCTTTCTGAGCAGTGAGTCGATGTGATATTTAAACGCTAAAGTTTTTTTTCATCCAGATCCAAGATATTTCTACTCCGAGACTCTCTTTATACTAAGAACATTTAGAGAGGTAACATGAACATCGCTGTCAACAACATCTCTGGCTCTAAGCATGAATTTAGGCGTCTGCTCTCAGGATTGATTTCAAATTAAGAAGTGCAGCATTTAATCAAAGGCTTGTTGTCAGATTTCAGCGTTTGGATCAATAGAAAAAATGGAGACCAATTTGTAAATAGCTCAAATCATCAATCATTCAAACTTTGGAAATCTAGGAAACCAAATATATTCCTAAATTTTTCATCATCTTCCGTCACTTGAGCCACAGTCTTATCACTCTCCTTGCTTCTATTTTTTCCCCCCTGTCGGGACGGTGGAGTCACAATGTGAAGAAAAACTCACCCTAAAGCCAGTCTGTTGGATACATGTCAGTTAAAAACAATCATCTAAATCTAAATGTCCTCGCAGTGGGGCCGCAGCTGTCGCTCTCTATTTTCTGAGTATCTTCTATAAAAGGAGAGACGGTGTCGGAAAACTGTCAGTGATGACAGTTTGGATCGTGTCGAAATAGCGGTCGGTACAATTTCAAATTCCTGGACTGCAACAGTTAATTATAATTACCACTGCTTAAACCATTAACAATCTTTGTAATGTGCATTTAAAATGGGGGAAATGATAGCTGGAGCAGCAATATAATAAACCCTGAGGGCAGGTGCAGTAGGTGTTATACAAGAACCTAAGGAGAATAGTGATGTGGAGATGAAAATCGTAGCACTCGGGTGAACTTTGGAAACATCAGATATTTATTAGTCATGCAGGAGAAATTATAAGGCTTATTGTGGATTTGTGAGCTTGTCAGTTGTCTTTGATTTGTCTCTAATGACAATAATTATAAAACCACCACAGTAAATAAGCCTCAGTGTGAACGGCCTGCGGATTATAATGAGCAGTGCTTAGACTGAGCACCAGTATGAAGGGTGCTGCCACAGAGTATCTACAGTAGGACTTTACTATATATAGAAAACAGCGTGGGGGATGGGGAATTGCAGGCTGATGACCAGTGTGTGTGTGTTTGTGTTTGTGTGTGTGAAAAGGGCACATACTATTACCAGAGGAGTGTGTGTGTGTGTGTGTACAGTATGTTTTTGCCTGAATGTGTGTACGTGTGTGCATGAGTGTAGAGACAGAGGCGTAGTTTGCATATAATCACAGTTTGTGTGTGTTTGTGTGTGTGTGTGTGTGTGTGTGTGTGTGTGTGTGTGTGTGTGTGTGTGTGTGTGTGTGTGTGTGTGTCATACTCACGTGATAACCAGTGAGGTGGAGAAGAGCAGCGTTCCCAGCAGGCCACGCCGACAGTCTGCGTTCTTCCTCTGGCGCTGGTGCATCTCGCCGCCACAGTTGTCACAGCAGCGACACATGCAGAAGAAGAGACCAACTATCGGCATCAGAACGGCGAACAGCAGGCCCACCGCCGCACACACGAGGAAGCCTATCTCGTAGTAGATGGCCTGGGGTCAGCAGGTGGGGGGGGGAGGGGGGGTGGAAGGAAAGAAAAATGAAGAATGAGAAAACATAACAGAGAAAGGTGGTGAGCATGGTAATGAGATGGAGAGAAAAAGAGGAGCATCAGAGGTGAAAAAAGAGGAAAAAAGAAAACAGAGATGAAATAACGAGAGGAGCAGATGAGGTGGGGGGGGGGATGTTGAGCAGAAACAGGATTGAACCAGGAGAGAGCAGCAGATGAGTTGGGGGAGTGAGGGAGAGAAGAAAGGATAGATTAATAATGACATAAAGGAGAAGAAGGGAGGACGCACACAAGGAGGCAGAGGATAAAAATGAGCAACAAATCTAAAAATATCTGGTAGGATCCCACCGCTGGAAATTCTCTCTCTACTCTTTGTCCAAAGGGGGATTTTGTGGATAAACAATGTACACATTGCGTAACACTACTCACTGCTGGAGAATCCTTTCTTTCCAGTTCTTAAATACCAGCAGCAAATTCAATAATCGCCTCTTTAACTTCATTATTACACCAGATAAACGCAGAGACTCTTAAAAATCTGTGGGATGACAATACTCTTCTCACACACTACACTGGGTGGAACGAACAGAAAGCAATTATTAAAGGTTGTTTTTGTTTTTTTGTTTTACATAAATTCCCAATAAAGTGCAATATGCACTGAGAGGATAACGAGACGTGAAGGATGCTGGGATGGGGAATACTCAAAGGAGTCAGAGCCATCCGTGTAGCCCCTGTGGTGCAGCCCCCCCCCCCCCCCCCCCCCTCCCTCGCTCTAATGAAAGGGGAAAGACGGCATCTCTGATGAAAAACCTGCTTCAGTGGGAATGGACTACAAGGCAGTTAGTGCACTGCAGCAAAACTCCATCCTAAGAAGCAGTGGAAACAAGAAGATAAATAAGCCCCCGGGGTGAGATAATTACGCCTGTTTCACTGAAGTTCATCCCTTTTTAATGATTTCATCGAGGTGTCTGTCAGTTTCACCAAGAAAAAAAAAAACTGATGTCCTCAGTTGATGATAAATTTGAAAAGATTGAAGGATGGAGGGGAGTTTAAGAAACCATGAAATAGGTGAAATTATCTCCTGGCAGTGGCAGACTTCTGTCACTTGGTTCAAAATAGGATTTTTAGTGACACATTATAGTGTGAAAACCTTGCAACTCCAGCTTTACGGGCCGAGATTGAAGAATTACATGGTGCACCTATGAAGTGACACATTACACAGCCGATAGCAACACCCAGCTAAAACTGATGCAATCTAATACAACAGCCCTGCATCCCGTCGTCGTGGAGGCTATAACGGTTTGTCTGTCTATCGTCGAGGGCGGGATATCAGGAACACGCTCAGTATAACGTGTGCAACTCGTAGAAAGGTAGAGCCTCTAAAATGACCATAAAGTTGAATAAACGCCTCTTTAAACTAAAAGTGACCATTATACCTTCATCGAGAGAGAATTTATTTCATGGCTCTTGCATTAGTTTCGAGTAGGTGTAGCTAATAACCTGGAAAACAAGTGTATATTACCTTTGGGCTATTGGAAAAAAAAAAAACTAATCAAAACCTGACTGGATGAACGAGGAAATGCATGAGTCAGGATTCAATTGTCTTTTTTTCTTTTTTTGTTGATCTCACCTGTAAAACAGCATCATACAAGTTGCCATGCACTTGCACAGAGGGCAGGTGTTAGGGTTAAACAGTTAGTGAGTGAACAGAGCTCGTAGGTTGTGGTGAAGCGCCGGTGAGACTGTGTTAGTGTCGTCAGGAGTGAGCGGAGGAATGCTGACGGCTCGGTTGGTTGTTTGGGTTTTTTTGTTTTTTTTTGTTTTGCGTTGGGATTCCTTCTCGTCTCCGAACAGTCGGCCATGAAATCTGCACGACCCTCGTCACGCAAGTCTGGATAATCCTCGACTCTGATTGAATATCAGAAATACTCGAGGTGACTCAACGCGGCTTCTTACAAATTCCTCCTGATATATTGAGAGAGTTAAATTGCTGCTGTTGGCAGGTTCAGCTCTTCCACCTCCTCTTGTCATGTACCACAGCGCTGCTACTTAATCTGCCGCTATCTAAACCGCACTCGGCACCAGCTTTGGAAATTGGCAAAATTGAATAGGGGATTGGTAATTCCCACACCGTATGTAACTTGTCACAATGAAGTTCAATAGCATCTCATTATAAAAGGATCAAAGCGGCGCTGCTATCAGTGCTCCTGAATGGACGAACTGCTCTCCCAGCTGATTCACACTAATCTTAATCGCCCTCGTAGGTCAGTGACCCCGCCGTCGCCAGGGACTTGCAGATTTTGCTTTTTAACATGCAGAGAGAAAAAAAAAATGAAATGGCTTCTGAACATTTCAGAGAGAAATATTTCTCTCGGGTTAATTTGAAAAATCTTTGTGCAAACTTAGAAATCTCCAGTGGTGAGTATAATCCAAAAGATAGAAGCCAGTGTTTGGATGAGTGAAGATTCTGGCTGCGTCAGGAACACGACGTGGGAAGAAAAAGTGTTTCAGTCACAGCCGTCCTAACATTAAAGACGTTGCAGGGTCAGTGCGAGTCGACAGGAAAACAGCAGCACTGTGAAGATGCAGGAAAGTGAAGAAGAGGAGACTCTGGGCTTGTGTGAGTGTGTGTGTGTTTGTGTGTCCCATGTCAACTAAAAGCACCAATGTCAGGACATTGTGCAAATCTGAATGCTTGCATTGTCATTCTGCTCCTGGGCTCCGTTTGTTATTGGGTGAATCCTTACAAAAAATAAAAAAAAATAAAAAGATTTTATTTTTCCACCACCACTCTTCAAGGGGCCTCCAGCTCCAACTATTTTTGGACTCTAGCTTTGTCTTGGCAAGTGCCCAAAAGAAGGAGGTGACCTAACAAGAACAAACTGTATGATGAGATGGCGGCATGAATTCCTGTAACTTGAATCGGATTTAATCAAAGCAGCAGCCACGAGCTGCTGCAGCGTCCTCGAGCAAAGACGCCGTTACCCCGAGCTGCTCATTCACTGTAAGACGAACGCCGGAGAGACGGGAGCCGCTGTGAATCAATCACACGTCCTGATTCTTTGTTGTCTTTTGATTCGTTATCCTGACTCAGGTCCTGCCGCTCGAAAGTAAAACCGAGCGGCCGACACGGACGTGACAAAAAAAAACAAAAAAAAAACTGCAGTTCCTCAAACGGTCACTTGAGGCTGGATCCAAACGAGAGTCAGTCCCCTGTAGACTCCCATGTTAAAATGGAGCCTCTATGGGCTGTAATGTTTACACCCTGGTGTGTGAGGGGTGGATGGTAGCTTCAGGTATTGTGACAGTAAAATCACATATTTCTGGAGGAGCTGGGAAAACCGATTATCCTCCCACTTATTAATTACAAGGAGGCAGCAGGACACACACACACACACACGCGTGTGTGTGTGTGTGTGTGTGTGTGTGTGTGTGGAGGGGTTGTGTTTTGATCCTTTCCTGCATGATTTGTTTGAAGCTCTGTGGAGGACAGATGTTTTTATGAAGCTGTGGCGGAGCAGCAAACTGTGTATCAGTGGTCCAGGTCAGTGTGTGAAGATTTATAGTCGACGAAAGAGTTCTGCCAACATCAGCACGCAAAAGATCAACTGTGTGTGTGTGTGTGTGTGTGTGTGTGTGTGTGTGTTGATGTCTGGCTTATACTTGCTGTGGTTAGGGAGAATATCAGGGTGGTTAATACGGCTGAGAAGCAAATTAGATGGCTGACCAGCAGTTTCCAGGCACAGTATGAACACTGTGCGACACTTTTACACGACATCACTGCAAGTCATTACAATCCGGAAAAATTCAAGGAGCAGAATGGAGTTTAGAGTTTGCAGCTGTGGCACTAAACGTATTGATTTCACTAATTCAGCTGTAAAGAGGGAGACGACAGTAGACCGATGCATCGCCAAACCCCATATTTGTATTTCTTCCACTGTGTTTGGTTTGATCTGGCGCTGATGGGAACGTGCTGGTTTGTGTTACATGCTGTTTTTCCTCACAGAGCCACAAGTCCTCAGCAGCCAAGTGGGGAAGCAGGGGTAATATTTATTTCACTATATGTAGAGTTTCCACCTCACTCAGCTGATCTGGTGCGTAATCACTGATTATATTAACTCATCAAGACAGAGGAGGCTCAAAGTCAATGACAAGAAATCACTTTATTTATAAAAGACAAAGCTCCTTCAGCCTCGTCTTTTATTCATTTTGAATCCCTTGTCAGATCTCTCGTCTAAAACTTTGAATTTAATTTCAAAGTACTAACTGAGCGTCGGCGATGCAGTCAGCACTGTTGCTCCTCCACGAAGCTGAAAAGCTCTACATGACGACAAACCTCAAAGGACGCAGGAGCTGCAGTTTTCAAGGGTAAAGGGTTTATTCCACGGCGGTAGTGAGGTGGATGGGATGGCTGGGTGAAAGTCGTAGGGCTGCACAACTAATCACGTCGACTCCAACGATCAGTGAAACAATATAACCAGAAATGAAGCTACTGTGAGTGTCAATGTGTCAAGAAACAAAAAAGTGGGAATTTTAACTACAGTTGTGCAACCCCAGAGACTGGAGGGATGACACATGGGGGTGTGGGGGGGGTGGGGTGGGGGGGTGGTATGAAGGGTATGACTGTGAATCCAGTGTATAGACTTTACCTGAAGGGTCAGCACTATGTTCTCTGGCTGTGGGAGGCCAGATCAGATGAAGAGGGCATGCAGAAGACAAAGGCAACTCAGCGTCAAAGAAAGAGCAAAGCCACAGAACAAAAACATGTGGATGAAATAGAACAAAAAAAAAGAAAAGAAAGAGAAATTAAAGATTTCAAAACTGGCATGCATATCCACATAGTTGCATATTGCAATACTGCACACAGACAGACAGTACAGTCTCCCATAATGGAGAAAAAGGTACAAACTGCATGTTTTTTTTTTAGGTCAAAGGGCTTAAAAAAGTCTTTGGTTGTCAAAGTTTTTCATAAAAACTCACATGTTGTATCTTTCTCTAAATTCACAGCTTGTGCCAGAAGCAATTACCATTTTTTTTCTGGGGTGCCAGTAAAAAAAGATGGCCTTGCCTTGGCGTACAAAAGCTATTAACACCTGGCTCCAGAAAAGTCACGGACCACAGAGTATCTCCGAGGAACGCGTCTTCTGTAATTTATATCGTGGATCGCTATACCCAATCAGAAAAACAGAAGTCACTAAAGCAGACAGATAGGCACAGCAAAACAATCATTTAAAACACACACACACACACACACACTCTCTTACCTTTTGATATTCCGTCTGAATGGCTCCAAACTTGTCCTTTGCCAGTTTGACAATGAGATCTGCAACAGCACAGAGGAAACAAACACTGTTTTTCTGTAATGAGAATAATACGCACGGTGGAGTCCTTTATCCGACTGTTATGTTGTCGCACTGTGTGCATTTTCTGGCACGGCAGGCACCATCTGCAAACAGATCTGCTTCTAAAGTCAGAGTTGTTGTTACGCTGCACCCACTCAAACACACATTGTGAAGCAAATCTACCCAGTAACACGTAGAATATTACGGCATCGGGCCTGTAACACCAAAAATAATGGCTGCTAGGTTGTCACCAAAATGAAGAATAGGTCTTTTCAGGGTGCTACTTCGAAAGTGGAAACCCGCTGCCTTTATTCTACAGCTCATTTTATATTAATTGTGAACTTGGTATGGAAACTTTCCTAAGCCAACACCAGTGAACTGCAGAATATGGTTATTGTGAGACGTTATTTCTGTCAAGCTGAAGCAGCAAGTCGACGTTTTTGACAAGATGTTGTCAGGGAATGCAGAGCCACACTGTGACACTGCAGCGTCCCTTCATCCCATCTCCTCCCTCTGGGTTTAGAGAGGGGCAAGTCTGACACTCTGCAGAACGCTCATGTTATTTATCAGTGGACTGACATCATGTTGGTGTTGTTGATATCCTGCATCCCAGAAGGACCTGATAACGATGATATGGCTGGAAATAATGGTGAATGATTGGGGGAAACATTTCCTAAGGTGGTGTCTTCAAATATATTGTTCTTTATCCAACCAAAAAAAGGTTCAAACAGATTCAGTTTAATCTTTTAAAAGACGCTGGAATCAGGCAGTTGTTTGGTTTTTCTGCCCAAAGCCTTGTTAGTTATGAAGCTCAGATTTTTTACATGTTGCTGGATAAATGAGGCAGTTTAATTAGTTTTTTTTTTTTGATTTTGGATCAGCTCAAGGATGCAGTGGAACTTTTTGTTCCTGATTTATAATGAGGAGAGGTTGCATATATCCTAAAACTTTGCTTTTGCTCTAAATGATTTCTCTGAGCGGCTACACATGCAGTGGTCGTCATGTGTGGTCTAGTTTTCTGTCTGCATGTGTTCGGACTGATTTCCTGACGGTCACTGAACTGTCTTGAAATACCAACACACGAGGTTTGCACCAGTTGTATGTTGTAGCCAACGCATGCACAAATCAAGGACAAACAACAGTTGTTCGTAAATGACAGTTACTGAAATCCTGTGTTGGTTTAAAGAGGCGATGGAGACGTCACAAAACAAAGTAAACAATATCTCCTATCAGATACAGTATGCCGCCGTTCCCTCTTTGGTCTACACCTGGAGCAGTGCTGGGTGTGACTCATCATGTTGTGATGACAGAGACGGTAAGTCTTCTCAGACGCAGCAGGTTTCCAAAAATAAGATGCAAAACACACAGGGGCTTTTCCTCCTCCTGCATTGCGGTGTTTCCTTTCTGAAGAAAAGAACACATCCTGCAGAAGAAGCGTTTGATTCATCACAAATCAGACTAATGATCCGCGCCTATTATCCAAAGCATGAGATCTGTGTTAATAGGAGGGTGCTCCGGGCTTCTGCTTGAGCTAGTTACTGTGGCTGCTTAGGAAGAGAGGCGCTCAACATTCAGGCTGATCATGTCTAATTGCCTTTATGTAAACATTTATTAATGGAGGATTATTTGACTGAGAGAGGTTTTTACTCCTCACACTTGTATAGTTCCACACTCGTACAGGCAGCTGAGCGACAGCCATAGTAAGTAAAGTAAAGATGGATGTAGTCAGCCACGGGTTTCTGAGGAGCGGTTTTGAAGCTCAGAGTGAGCCGCTCCGCCATCGCCATCTTGCCAGCGCCCGACTCCGCCCCAAACTCCCGGCTAATACAAAAATGGGCAGAGGGGAGGGGGCGTGTGTGGGGCCCAGACTTCGGTGTGTGGCAGGCGAACGCTCACCCGCCTGTCACTCAAAGCGGCATGCCTTCAGTTATGCAGAACTTTAAGACTTAATTAACTTTAAACGAGTGAGTTATATAAACAGTTGTCATGAAGGAGGAAAGTAGCCGTAGAGACCAAAACTGTTTCTTTTGTACCAGGCTGTAAACATGTTTATTTCTGCTGTAGATTTGAACAGTGTAACACGGGAGTCTGTGGGGACCGACTCGCTGTTGGAGCCGGACTCAAGCGGCCAGTCAAAGAATATTTTCCAGCCTCGGATGTTGCCGCTCGGCTGGAGCAGGTGCAGCTACTGTAAGTGCCTTGCTTCAAGACAAGTCTGAAGTTCCTGCCAGAATCTTCCCACCGTGTTCCCACGAGTCCACTTTATAGGTCAGTCTGCCAACGTATGTGTCCAGCTTCTAGGTTAGTCGTCCGCCCCGGGATGGCTGTCGGCGGTCACTATTGTGCGTTTCGGGATGAGTTGTAAAATGATCCGGCCTTCTGGAGAAATATAAAAGTAGAGCGAGCCGAGCCCAGATATCAGCTCACCCTTTGTGTGTGCTTCAAAGAAACCCCCGACCCCGAAGTGAAGGTGTGTTTAAAGTCCTTTTGTCCCCGCAGGACGCAAACTAACAGAGGAAAACAAGGTCTGTGCAACAGCACGAGGAGGAGTACGTCACAGTATGAGAAAGTGATGGTTCAGTTTTGTGCTGACCTCGATGAAAGGCAGAGGCTTACGGGGTGGAGAAGATTAAGGCTGCAACCATTAGTCGATTAATTGATTAGTAGATCGACAGAAAATTAATCAACAACTATTTAGATAATTAAATAATCGTTTTAATCTTTCTTTTTTTTTTTACCAAAAATTTGAAATAGTTTTTCTTTGTCACACACGACAGTAAACTGAATACTGAAATATCGGTGAATTAGATTATATCTTTGAATGAAAAGTGATTTCCTCAACATCGACTCTTTTGATTCATTATTTTCTCACTCTGCAGTTTTGTTGTGATGCAGGAGCCGGAGTTTTGTTCACGTACCGCAGTGAGGGCGTACGAACACACGACTGTGGCACTGGACTCGTGTCTCAAATCTTAACCGAGGGCTAGTTGCCAGAAGTGAGTGTAATCCCAGAGGCAGTGCGATTTCTCTGAACCATGTTAGTCAGTGCAAATTAGTTTTACATGAAGCACATCAGTAGAAGACACTGTTGACGGCACAGAACGGCTTGTGTTGACCACCTTACAGTGAGAGGAGAGAGAAGGCTGCCACTGAAACCAATCAGTGTGTGTGTGTGTGTGTGTGTGTGTGAGATGAACACAGTGTGAATGAATGAAAAGTAGATCGTACTCGACATCACTTTATCACAGAAATTGAAAATAAAAATCTGTAGGTTTAACTCTACCAAAGAAGTTTTTTTCTGCCTCAGAGAAATCTTGGAGCAACCAAAACCTCTTTGGAAAAATGAATGAATGAATCATTAATGGGGAAACTCAACTAAGAGGAGAGCATGAGGAATAAAAGAAGCAGTGGGAAGATGGAGGAATGAGAGAGAGAGAGAGAGAGAGAGAGAGAGGGGAAGGACGGAGAGAGATCAAAGACAGAAGGACGAGCGAGGAGTAAAATAAGAGAGGTGAAATAGAGAAAAGTAGCGAGGAGAGAGAGCTGGACCCAATCCAACCTCTGTTTCCAGTGAGAGGCGTTTAATCCCTCTCCATGAACCAAAAGCTCACTTGATGCTGGTTTCCACCCACGTTAACCCTCTCCTCTCCGGCCTCTCTGCTGCGACAGGCACACGGACGCTTATTTGTCAGGATGCTGTAACCTTTGACCTTTGAGAACTTAAGTTTTACGACAGTTCTCTGGATTATGAACTGCTCGTACAGATTTGAAAATGTGAAGGTAAATGTAGAGAATTAATGTAAATGTAAATGCGTAGCAGGCGCCGGCTTCCGGAGCTCCTCGGCCCTGAACCGAATCGAGGCAGCGGATTTAACGAGGCTTTGCAAGGCAGCTCGAGATAAAGGCAAAAAACAGGAAAGATGAATTTTTCTTTAGTTTCACCAGAGGGGAGTCGCCCGCCCGCCTGCCGCCCGCCCGACCAGAGGAATCCAGGAATACACTCTACACACATTAGGCTTTGTAAAGTTTGGTTTTGTTCCCGCCGCCCGGGTGGGTGCAGGGCTTGCAGACAGAGCATGAACTCAGCTAGCGTGTTTACCGAACAGCCCTGTGTCATTCAGGGGGATTCTTTTTAAAAAGCAGGGAGTGAAAATAAATCTGATTCCAGTCCATGTAACCTTAGCTTAGCATTAGCACGGATTCATCTGCACTCTTTCCCCTCATTTACCCTCTGCTGTGTTCAGCATCCTGCCCCTTGTACACATACACAGTATATATATATATATATATATAAAATTAGAAATATTCTCTAGTTCTGTCACAAATGTGAGGACTTTGTAAAGATCCTTTGAAAAGATATTCATTCGACATTCTATGGATAAAACAACAAACTAATTGATCCAGAAAACAGAAGAACAGAAATTTTAAATCCACAACTGAAAACTGGAGTTGATGGAATAAACTGACGGAGGCCAAGCGCTGGATTTGCATGAGATGCCGCATCTGCAGTCATTGTATGCTGTAGCATAAGACTGTGTATTTAATTTGTTAATTAAAGAGACACAAGAGGAAAACAATCAGAGCAAACAAACTGCGATGTGTGACTGCTAATCCTCGCAGCAGCCCCTCTGGGTGTCCATTGGAAAAAAAAACAGAAAGGCGATTAGTGCCATGGATTAAATGATTTTACAGAAGTGTTTCGAGCCCGAACACGATAAACACCGAGTTCATCTGCGCGTCGAGTGTCGATAAGGATTTGAAGCTGAAAGGCTCCTGCGTTGAGTGAAACACACACGGCGGCATGAAGCTACGCCAACGTCTCCGCCACAAACTGTGATGACGTAAGAGCAGAACGTGGCAGCTGTTTGGGATTTTTATTAAAATTTTAAAAAACAAGCTGAGACCGTACAGCAGAGGAATCCAATCATTTCCCTTTTTTTTTAAAGAGCATCAGAAGCTTTTTATCTGCGGCCTATGATCAGGAGCCGTCAGATAAAGTGCGCCACAGCAGACAACCCTGTGGGGAGACACCTTATAACATAGCTGTGTTTTGTTTGGCTGCGTCGTCCAGAGCAACGTGGCTGTAAATAACGGCTTCGTGTTTGTTTGCTTATCTTCGTTCAGCTTGTTGTGTTTGTATCCTCCCGTCAGTTTTCCAGTTTCTCTCACTCCAGAAGTAAATTCAGAGATGCTGAGTGAAGGATTACGCTGATTCAGATCCAGATGTGAGCAGCTGGGATTCAGTGTCTTGCATATTTAATAAGATCATATGATCGTAACCAGACACTCTGCAAATCCATCTTTTATATTCTTTTTTCTACATCACCTTTTATGTATGTATATGGACATTTCTGAATTGTTTTGATGCTAGTGATGACACGATACCTGGAGCCTGGAACAAATACCAAAACTATTTTATTTGTGACGCTGGGGAAGCTCACCATCTATCCCTCGACTCTCTTTCCTTTCCTTTTATATACATATAATTACATCTTTTAACCAGAACTGTACTGTTTCGTCATACCTTTGCAGCCCACAGGTTGGGAACCAATGACATATTCATATATATACACAAATATATAAATGCTTTTCTACAAAACTTCCATTTTCCATTCAACAAATGAAGCCAAAGTTCCCAAATATTAGATGTTGTCTAAAACCAAGCACTCGCAGGAGATGCCTCCTCAATAAAATAGTCTAAAAGTCACAAAATGTCTTTGTAAATCAGGACCGATCTGATTAGAGTTAGTGAACACTATCAGAGAAAGTATTGAGGTCTGCGCCGCATATTTACTCTCATAAGGAAGAGAACATCTTGTGCATCTGAAATAATATACCTGGGTGTAAGGTCAAGTAGATGCTGATGTTCCTGCTCTCATTCAGTGATATTTTTGCTTTTGAATCTTTCCATTATTTGTGGAATTCATTTACAACTCAGCTGTCATGCCCCCCCCCTTCCCTCGACAATAGTTTGAACAGTGTGTGATGGGAACAGTGATCCTTCTGTTATGAGACGGCCTCTGTAACCCAGAGGACATCCTGTGGTTGTTACTGAGGCAGAGCTGGTGAGATGACTGACCTTTGTTAACACTGTGCCGAGCCTCAGACTGCATCGACTATTCAGGAATATCATGTAACACACTGGCTACGAAAAGCCAATAACCTCGTCCCGGTGGGAGATCGAGGCATTTTCTCTCTCAAATAAATGTCACAAAGACGGGTCCAGCTGCCAGTGAAGCTGCTGGTCGGCTGAGACGGGTGGAGGAACGCCACTTTCCCCGCTGTGAATATACGCCCTAAACCTACGATTTAACCCCTTCACTTCCCTGCCAGTCATCAGAACGACAAGCCAACACCGCCTTTTATTGACGTTACTGTTGTAATGTCGGAAAAACTTGGAATCAGCCCTTCAAGTTATTTTGAAAACACACCTGCAAACTTGCAAACACGTAAATGCAAAAGCTGCGTCATTGTCTTAAGCCGTGAGTTACGCTCCTTCAGACGGTATCAACATCTCGACAAACCTCTAATGCTGTTTGCCTCCGCCGCTCAGCCAAGCTGCAGGAAATACGGTCACGAGAATGGGACCTCCTGGCGCAGAGGCTTGAAAACTATATTTTAATACTATACTACTATGTAAAAACGACATATTTTTTAAACCAAAACATAAAATAATCAAACTTTTTTTTGCACATGTAGTCAGACTTGCTATGAGCAGTTACAAAAAGCAGTAGAATCAGACATGTCGTCATTTTTGATCCGCTCATTCTTCTTTGTCAGACCTGGCGCCCACTTCACACACGACAACCAGCAACCCGACGACTGACAGTTCAGTCGGGGATGTAGATGTTTTGCTGCTGGAGCCTGGAGCAGAGATAAGGAGCGGGCTTCAGGGGTCTGGTAAGCTCATCGCCCTGCACCAGATTTTCTTTTCTCCAGAGTTTGTGCAGCTCCCTCTGGAGCCACAAAAGGCTTTATATACACCCCCCCCCCCCCACACACACCCACACACACACACACACACACACACACACATATGCACTAGTACTCTCCAAGACCTGTGAACAGACTCGTGTAAAATTGGCTCAGTTCCCTTTTACAGTTGTTTTGTTGAGGATTTGTGACCACGGTGTGTACTGGGACATTTTACCCATGAAGAATCATCTTGTGAAAGCTCTCGGCTGGACAAACTATTCAGTGGATGACATTGCTCCTGAAGGACTTCAAACATATTTTTCTGTACAGTCATTTCTTGTCACTTAATTGACGTGTACATCCACTATCCACCGACACAGCGGCCTGGCCGAGCTATTGGTCCAGCTCTGGGTTACTGTTTAGTGTTGGATACAACATGCAGCCATTTGTCCTTTACAGAAAGTGCAGCAGTTGAAACATCCAGCAGGTGCACTGCAGAAAGTCACAGACGTGCACTGCCTGCTGCTAGACTCTGTTAATGCTGCCGGTGTCGAAACCGAAGCTTATTTTACGCCCCCACTTAGTTTAAGTTACTAAACGGCTGAAAAAAGCAGAAAGTGTAAAAGAGGAAACGACAGAAGGAAAGATTGGTGAAGGGGGAAGAATAAGAGAGAGAGAGAGAGACTTGGAACAGGATGAGACAGGGAGGGAGATGGATAGGGGAAGACTGTGAACACTAAGAGAGGAAGGATGGATGACATGTGGAGAGATGGAGAGATAATGGATGTGTGAATAGACTGAGAGATGATAGGTGGTAAGGAGATGTAAAGAGATGAGAGGTTGGTGGCTCTGCTGCGTTTACTGATAAACCGCACGGGGAAATAAAAAGGGGAAAGAAAAATAACAATCAACTTGCACCAAAAGCCACCAGCCACCCCCCCCCCCCCCCTTGCTAAGCCCCGGCAGTTGCCCGTGACAACACCCGTTGCTAACAGGCTTATTAAGAAATAAATAAATAAATAAGTAAGTAAGCCTGGCCATGAGATACACTAACACACCACAAAACTTCATTCAGCCGGCGCCGCGCTTGTAAAGGCGCACGGTGCAACAAAGCAGATAGCCAGTTGGGGATTTTTCCTCAACAGAGGGACGCTGTTGCCGACTGCGTGGATTCTCCCTCACAAAGTTATCTGAGGACACGCAACTACAAACGGGGCGAGCGCGCTTTGTAATAAGAATTAAATTCAGCAGGAGTTGTAACACTAATGCTGACAGGAAACTCTCCTCGGCGTTTCTGTCGCTCGAAGTGACATAAACAGGACGTTTGCTATGCCGCCCTCGTTTCTTTCCACCCCTGTGTAATAACTAATGAGATTCACATATAAATATGTTTTATTTAAAGCTGCTATTAATCATTATATCAGCAGGGGATCAAATGACTTGTGTGAAAGTGACAGGGTCACTTCTGCAGGTTCCCCCTCAGCTCTGAGAACAGGTTTCTGCAGGTTTTGGAAAGTGGTATAAAGGTGCCTCAGAAAACGACACTGACATCATAAACAGCGGCGGTCCAAAAGTCTGTGATCACACACAGCCAACATCTAGTAACAGAAGGAGCGTTCCTTCATCCTTGTTGCTATGCGACAAAGAAAAAGAGTTGCTGGTATTTTTAGGTAATGGCTTTGTTTGTTGTGTTTACTAGAATAAAAGTGTTTTTTCTAGAGAGTTCAAAGTGTACACGGTGTACCAACAACAACAATACAAACTGAGCTACGAGGCGGTTCTCAACCTGAGGGTGAACTCGGTCGGGATATCTTTGACCACGATGTGACCTCAGCTGGGTTTTTGCCGGTGTCACGATTAAAGTCGGTTTTGATGTTTCATTCATTCTGTCTTTTGCGTCACAGCGGTCTCCGTCCACGTGTTACCTTCTAAAATACTGATTCAAATCAGAGAGGTATTTACATCCTAAACGAGAGAGAAGGCGGCGGCGGTATCGGCTCTCAGGAGGGAAGCAGGTTTAGGGAGAGATGTTGGGTCAGTGCTTAGTTCCATGTGCGCTGACGACTCTGCTTCCCATTTCCTTTCTTTCCTGTTTTCACACGCCCGGGTTGTGGGACACTTTGAAAGGCTTTCAAGATAAATATGCCAGCCAGCAATATTATTAATGTAACAGGAAATAAAAATAAACATATCTCTTTACCTGTTTTACCTCTTCACGCCTCTTAAAAGCAGTAAAATTCTGAGAGGGAAAGTTACCCATTGGTTGATCTGAGAACTACAGGTGCAGGTGATTGTAAGAAAATATATTTATGCTGCATCCTTAGAAGCAGTGGAAAAATTCAACTCTGACCTACAGCCGCTGATTAATTTACATTTTCACATTTACATTTGGCTCATTTGACTCATTTGGCAGATGCTTTTAAGCAAAGAGACTTAGAAGTGAAGGATGAGACTGAAGCTTGAGTTCAAACCTTGGTGTAAATACTAAATACTACATCTCTTCAATAAGTGAAGGAGATCAGGTAGAGTGCAGGAGTAATCAGGTTATTCCTGTTAATATGATGCAAACAACCTAAAATATTCAAATTAAATTGCTACGAAAAATTACTACCACCACTTAATATCGACTAACAAATGTTGCAGGACCCTAGACCTTCACATTACATCAAACTGATTGCTCTTGTGGTCATGTGTGCACAACAGATGAGTCATTAACATTTACATTAGCCTCCGAAACGTGACGTAAACGAGGCGGTTTTCTTCTCTAACTCCACTGTTCCATCAGATCCCGCTTTGGTAAATGTCTCCCAGTGAATGTTAGCACACCAGTGACTTGACATTTAACTGAAATGTTTCTGATAAAGGAGAGAACAAGTGTGTGTGTGTGTGTGTGTGTCTCTGGGCTGCCTGTTTGTATCAGAGCTGGTTTCCCATGAGCTCGGTGTAAAAACACGTCCACACAAGGTAAACACTCTGTTACCATAGAATCTGTAACTATGGAGGGATGAATCGGCTTTACACACAACCGAAACAACAGGAGAAAACACACACACACACACACACACACACACACACACACACACAAAAGTGGAAAACAATTTAATTCAAAACTGTTAATCTTTTTGACTGATTTCGTAGTAACAATGCTGCCATCAGTGACATTTACATCATTAAAATGAACTGAGCAGTTTAGAGGCTCTGTGTGTGTGTGTGTGTGTGTGTGTGTGTGTGTGTGTGTGTGTGTGTGTGTGTGTGTGTGTGTGCCTCCTCCTTCTTCCTCGATGGTGTAACTAATAAAGAAAGTATTAGTTGGTGTGGAAACGTCTGAACCTGCCACGTTTCAATTAAAACAGAAAATTCCAGCTGTTTTATTCTCGGCCTCTTTCGTCAGATATTTCTGTTAATGCTTCAAACCACAGAGGCAGGTTTCCATCAGTGTACATGCAACAATACGTATACGTGTGTGGGTGTGTGGAGAGAGCACTTTACCGTGCCCTTCAGTACGTGCATATGGAAATGTAGGAACTGTGATACACTCGTACTGTAAATACAATCCGGCGTGCACGTCTATAATTGCAATAAAGTCGACAGCCTCCCCTCCAGAGGAAATCACATTGATGGGTAGAAATGCATGACAGGGAAGCCGGCACACACACACACACACACACACACACACACTGATAAAAATAAATCTGGGCGACATGGCAACAGACACCAATAAAGCATGTTATATTGCACAGGGACTTTCTGCAATCTTGTCCACTGACTAAGAGAAATGGGGATATGAGTCGTGTGTGCTGGGGTTACACAGATGTGTCATTACACAATACTTCTCCCTCCATACGTAGGTTTGTGTTGTACGCTGCGTTTATTAATACTCCAGTAGCAGTGATTAGTATTCTGCAGACGGTTGTCCACAACAGCTCAGCGAAGAACTTTAATCTGTTCAATCTGGAATGTTGGAAGTAGAAAGCGATGCTCTGCTCTCCTTACGTATTGATTTGCATGAACATTTTTATATTTTGTTGTAGACCTCAGGCAACGCTGTTCTGATGCGCTGTAAGATTTTAAGTTTCTGTGGATGAGCAACAATCTGTTAAATCTTAAAAACAATGAGTTCAACATGTTGCCCAGGGAAGTTATTCCCTGAAAAAAGTATAAATTATTATGTTTATCTGTCAGAGCTCAGCACTGTGTTTACGTCGTTCCTTGGACATTTAAATGAACTTATAGTTAGTTGCAGTTCTCTTGTTCTTCATATGTTCTTCTTACTGAAATTTGGGTGTGGCAACATCCAACAAATTTTTCCGAAACTTTCAGAAAGAGAATCGCTCACGCTCGCTGTTTTGTGGAGATGAGAAAGTTGAAGGGATTTGATTTGATCTCCTAGACTCTCTGTTTACAGTCTTCACACAACTACTTTCGTCTCTTTTCGCGCGTAAAAGCGAGTGGAAACACCACGAATGCCCTCGAGGGGGGAATGCTGGGAAAAAAAAAGTGAGCGCCGTTATCCCCATTTGTGCGATTCGTCTTGATGAGACCACGAAGACACTGTAAAGCTCTTGGAGAGAGGTCAGGGAGGCAAGTGTGACGCAGCGTAGACGAGGTCATGATGGTCAGCGCGTCGCCTTCGAGTGCCAGCTACTAACTACCAGCTCTGACCTCGGACTGTACATCAGAAGGATGGAGAGAGCTGCGGGGTTTTGTTTCGAAACCTGCGATTCTAATCTTTAGGAGAAGTATTTCATTTCGACTCCATGGACAGAAGGACTAGCGGCCTGCGGTGGAGCCTGGTCAGCATGTTGACCACTGGACAGCCAAGAGGATTGTCTCTGCAGTCCAGATTACCATCAGCTAAACAAGGCTGAAGCCACGTGGCAAAGGTGACAATGGCAGACAGAAACAGTGACCTGCAGAGTGTGGAGACGGACCAATCAGAGGAGACAATTGCAATCTCACATCCTGCAGACAGTCAACATGAGAAAAAGAGACGTGGAGTTGAAATGTCCGGAGCCGGACTTCCTCAGGAAGAAGGCACTCAGTCCAACCCTGACCTCAAGTATAAAGCTACAGTCGTCATCACAAACACAATCTCCACAGTCCCACAATGAAGCAGCTTCTCTTAAATGTATTCAGTCTCATGTCTCACCTGTTCTGGAAACCAACTTGCCACCTGTACCTATAAATACACTGTCTCCTTTTCTTTTTAGTGACTCAAGAGTCAAGTTGATAGATTGCCAAAAATTCCCACCTCTACAATTAACAGGAAGTCAAAATGACTTTGTTCAAGAAAAGAAAAGAAGAAATCTGGTGCTGGCATCCATTAACTCCTCCTCACACCTATTCCTGTGATAAGGTCGGCCAGGACCGGTCGGTACTGATCCAAAACCACGTAGGCTCAATGCTGCTTTCCTTGATTGCGCCTATTTGACACACAGCTTGTCACTGAGAGCTTAAATTACACACCCTCACCGTCCTCTCCGAAGTTGTGACACAGCCGTGTTCCCATTCAGGGGGAAACGCCTCTGCACCGCTGAGTGAAGGCCACAAGGATCTTGTAAAGTGGTGTGACGAGCGGCACCGAGGCTAAACGCCGCTTTGGAGGAGGGGGGCTGTTTAGAGTAGTCATCTCCGGCGTTGGCAGGTTGACCCCTCATTGCCACACATCTGCAATTACAACTCACCATGTCCCCTGAGTCGACTTGTAGCGGGCACCACTGCAACCGCCAATGAAGCGGAACAAAGAGACAGAGAATGCATGAGTTGCCATCCATTCAGCAGGACTGAGCCGCTCGCTTCGCCTCCCCTCGCCCTCGCCTCTTCCTGCTTGGCTACCCAGGCCTGACCCAAATATGACGTCCCCGAATGAGACATGGCTTTAGCAGCACCCGGGGAAGTGGCAGCTCTTTCTCCAACACACTCCCTCTATTTATTTCTTCGTCCTTTCCTCTCTCTTTTTTTTTATTTTTTATTTCTTCCTCACTTCTTTAAATAAACTGATATCTTCTCAGCTTCTCTTGCTCCTGTGATCTTTTGATTTTCATCTCTACCTGTGCGTTCACTCCGTCTGGCTTTGCCACATTTCTCACCTGCTCTCTGTCGGATAGCTGCGAGCCTAAGCTGACGGTGGCATTATAATATTACCTTGAAATGTCTCAAACGTTCAACTTATCTTAATGCCGTAGCTCTTATCTCCCCTCACTTAGTCTGCTAATATGCCAGCCCCTGGTGAAACAAGCTTTCTCAATGAGATGCATCTCTTTTCCCCTTTAGAATCCAGGAGCTGTCTGTTCAGTCTGTTGATCTGCTTCTTCCCCTTTATACTGTAAAAACACACTTAAGACACTGAGACTCAGTGGTGCAGTGAGCGGCTCTTAAAGGGCGTCAGGCGTGTTTTGAATTCAACTATTTGTATCGTCTTAGTAAAAAAAACTCAAATTATAAAAGCGTTCCTTCACCAGAAACCAAACACCTCATAACAACCGATTAATACACAAAAAGCTTTTGAGTGCAGCTGTCACGATGGGGGGGGGGGGGGGGGTCTTTGAGAGTCTGGATGACAACTGGCGTTTGATTCTCCTTTGAAGGCAAAATGTATTTACAGTAGCAATTACCAGGTGCAGAGCGGGAAAAGAAAATGGTGTTAGCAACCTGAGGAGAAAGTGAGTAAACAGCATCTGCCACATTAGTGGATTTTTCATTTGTACAAAGTTGGTTGATGATGTGAAGAGTTTGATGCATTTCTTCACATTAGAGGTTTATCTTTCCGAAAAACACGTGGCGATGAACCGAAACGACCTCGGTTCATGACGTCACTCCCTTTCCTGTCAGCCCCTTACTACCGTCTGTGTAATGAAGGTATGCAACGCCCCGAAAATACCTTCAATAACTTTATTATTTAATCAGCAAAACAATTGGCTTACTTGTTTAAAAACACTAGTGAATTATTATTATTATAATTTTTTTATTTCTTTAATTTATTTTTTCTTTCTTTCAAATCATTTTTTATAAATGTGAATATATAAATAATATAATTTTACAATCATTTTCTATTATGAAAACAAGCACTGGTACACAATCTTTGATTCCATAAAACATTTTAAAATTAAATAAAAAATATTAGTGACTTATTGTGAATGAAAATGAATGAATGTACTGTTAATGTGAACCGAGGCAGATTCTTCTTCTGTGCTGGCAGGGCGGCAGAGAGCTGAGAGCAAATGACCTGTCAACATCGTTCACACATTTGCTCCCTAAAATAGCAAAGTGTCCATCAACAGCTATTTCATTTTTTTTTTTCTTGACAGCATGACTTTTAAAACTTACCCACTAAACAAAATGGCAGGTTGAGGGGTAAAATCTTTAGCGAATTGACACTTAAACTGATCTGACCTCTGACCTTTTGATTGTCTCATTACTCAGCCCGTGTGTGGCGCCATGTCATGTCATAAACAAAGGCTCAATGATCCCATAAACGATAAATGTCTCATAAGTGGTAATACATGGCCGTGGAGACATAAAAGCTTAATGGACTCTAATAGCTCAATAAAACTACAATAAATTGAACAGAGTCATTATTTAGGATGAGTTCTCAGTTTGCTGCGGATTTAAACGTCACATAAACTGTCCACTGAAGCCAAAAGCTGAATTTAGGCAATAAAACTAATAATAAATAGACTTTTATTAGTTGAAGGTGAGTTAAACATCTAGTTTGGAGCTGAGCTGTCGGTTGTTGGAGCTGAAGGGATGTTAAACTCATCCGCCACCTTGACTTTCACATCTTTATTTCCACTGAGGTTTTTTAATGTTAAACTCCTTCCTGTCTCTAACTGTCTCCTTCATTATGTTTCCTAAAGCAGGGAAACCTACTCCTCTCACTTTACCTGAATATAATCTCATTATATAATTATAATATAATATAATTTCCTCAATTTACTTTCTATCAGCATTCCTGTTTGTGCATTTCTCACATTTTTAAATGGTAGAATAATAATTAGATTGAGGCGGTTCATTTACGACTGGCCTCCTCGTCTGTCAGGCTGAGCCTTCAGAAAGACTAATCCCAGATTTGTGGATCCATTTCAAGAGTAACAACATGTAGCTGAAGGCTATTTTGATATCTATTCACAGGACTGAAGCTGCAGGCAAGGAATTAAAGTGCCGTACAATATTACTTTTTGTCTTCTTATTATGCGGCGTGATCTTCTCTCACAAAGCCGGGGCAGCGGCTTAAGTGTAAATGAATCCGGTGTGTGTGACGAGAGCGTTGGCAGTTTGTATCTTTGACCTCTTGGCTGGAAATGAAAAGCACCTTTGTTTTCCAGAACCGAAGGTGACATCTCCAAAATTGTATATTTTATTGAACATGCAATAAAATAAAAAAAGAAAAGCACGAAGATTTTCAGTTTACAGCGACAAAAGAGAAAAGCAGGAAATCTGTATGTTTGAGAATCTGGAAACAGAGAGTGTTTTGGCATTTTTGCTTAACATATAAATCTTGGTTCTCCTCTTGGGTTCCTGAAAGCTCATTTACAGGAGCTGAAACCCGACAGTTAAACGCCCATCTACCACCTCATCCTCCACACCCTTGAAGTGTGTTCACACGGAACATGAAGTAATTTTAGACGCAGCGTGGTCGCATGGAAAGTCTCCTTTTGGATGTAAATTTGCAACAGGCAGCACAAAGTGATGCGTTTGTGTGATTCTGAAAATGTGATTCAAGCGCCGCATCTTCTGAGGCTTTACGACTGTGCTCCATAAATATACAGAGACAAATGGAGAATGAGAGACACTAAAACCTGATAACCAGCTACAGCAAAACGTCTGACTGTCGGGGATGAATAAACATGGACCGCAGAAACAAGCAAGAGCAGAAATCTGTATAACGTGGACTTTATCTACAACTTAGCATATTGAAAATTCATGAGAAGATTCTGTATCCAAATGTAAAGACGCATCAGTCTTGAATCTTGAATCAGCAGTTTCAGTTTTTAGTCGTGGCTCCACCAACAGAGTGAAATACGTCAAACTGTATGAATGATGGATAGAGCCTTAGAGTGGAGCCAACGTTCCTTGGATAAAGATGCATATAGTACAGTGTATGTCACTTTGTAGACATGCACCACATGATTAATTATGTGCCAAACTTGTTGAGTAGTAAGTCGGTTGTGTGCGTATTCGCCTGCGATGGCCTGATGAAAACCTTCACACTGCTGCAGTGACACGTTGCCTCTGGCAATCAGCTGGCATTATGTTGTAGGCGAGTGAGGCCGAGCCTGTTTGTGTCCTGAAGCGTCCCAGCGCCGAGGGCCGTCACTGTCAGTGCAGTGACATGACTGCATGTGACAGCACAAAAACACTGCAGAGGGACCGTATACATCACTTTCTGTCATGCAGATGCTACTACAGTATGACTGGGTCAGGGAATCTTGCAGAGATGCAAAATTACTGATCAGTTTATTCATGGCAGGCTGGATTTTAACAAATGCATCATACAATGTAAACTGATGTCATTTGTTTATAGAAAACATTTCAGATTTGTGCAGCATGGGGATCATTATGATGTCTGTTTGGTTCTATAATTAGATAATACTGAAGTAACAGTCCGGTCATGCTTTGAAGAATCCTCTCACAATCACATTTGATCTTGTTTATAACAGATGGAAGCTGTGAAAAGTTTAAAATATTGAGGACATGAATGCATCCCTCACATCCTGACATGTTTGTGCTGCGGGCCTCGGGGGCAGCTATCTAATCCTGCAGAAAAATGGAAAAGCGGCAACATGATCCTATTTTCTCTGTCAGTGTTTGAATTTGTCATATCGCAAACAAGAAACATTAGTTACGTTTCCACCAAACTGCTTTTTAACAAACATTCAAAACATGATGCACAAATGAAACTGGGGAAAAAAGCGACTGAATATAGCTCATTTGTGTCTGCTACTGCCGGTCGTATTTTAGCCTGCATGAAGACAGTAACATAAATATGAATATTCATTGGAAATGTTTATAAAGCACAGCTGCTGCTTTATTTGTTGGGTGGTGCCCAAACCAGTGCAGTGGTTTAGATTGATGACAACAATGTGAAGCAGTAATTAGACCACCCAAAGTCTAAACCATAGACAAGCCAAGCAGTTTTCATCCTCGTCCATACCGACAGCAGCGCTGTGTCAAAAAGTGCAGCTTCCTCTTTCATTTCAACAAGACGCCAGTGTTGGTAAAGCAGAACATCACAGGGTCATTCACCCAGAATGCTGATCCTGGTTCAGCGCTTGCTGTCACACCAACATCATCTGGCAAAGGCACTGCACTGGCCGTTCAAACGTGTGTAGAGCACCATGTAGCATATAGCACGTAGCAGTGTAGCAGCTAATTATACAGTTTAACCTGCAGGCGTCAGGAGGGAGGAGGGAGAGCCCAAACCAGAACTTCAGGGTTTTGTTTCCAAAGTAAGAAAACTAAAAACATTTATAACAACGCAAAGTGCAAAAAGTCTAACAACTCCTGTTGCTTCAAAACGTTTCAATACTGCCTTTAACGAACACCATTTCCCATAAGCCCTAGACTGCTGCAGGTTAAATGTCATCATGGTGACAACAGAAGAAATGCTGCGTTCAGTTCACCTTAGAAAAGTTGACCATGTTCGAGTACAACTCAGAGTTTTGTTATTGTTGAGACGACACCGGTTCATACCAACACATTACGTGTTATTTTGCTCATACAAACACGGCAGCAACACGCTCACAGAGAGGTGCTGAACACAACTGTGTGTACAGTGAGACAGAAATAAGACAGACGTGATGATAAACAGTTTATTTACTCCAGCTTTCACTGCTGTGGATGTGCGGAGCAGACGAGTTCAGACCTTCGACCACGTGATTCACAGTTCCAGTAAAACTCTAGCAGTTCATTAAGGTCAACGTGAAGTAGGTTTATTGCATGAAACCAAGACTAAGCAATAATACCAGTCTGGTCCCATGTGAACCGACTGACCCGTTTCTGCTCTGCATCAACTCTTACAATCTTCCCTGCTCCACCTATCGTGTTCTGGGTACGCTCCGTCCTATCTGTGCCGCCGCATCCTGACACCGTTATCTCCAAGTTCTGGGTGTTTCCCACCTTGTTCTAGATGAACGGTGTCTGGTGCTTCTCGGTTTCTGACCTCATTGAGGGAGAGAGTATCAGAAACACATTCCTGCACCACTCAGTTCTACACTCCATAACAAGGACAAACTATGTCTTCTTCTGCAGACACGATTATATTCTAGTCTGTTCTAAACATAATAACAAGTTAACGGCTTTACTTTCTAATCACACCAACCTTGATTGATTAAACTTGATCATTTGCATATTTAATGAATGTAAGAAAATAAGGTAAAGTACATGATTAATTAGCAATAACACTAAATGAGTGATGACTAGGTGAAAATATTTCCCTTACAACCATCCTGGATTTTGATGTTGGGGTTGGCAAGGCGACTTCAGGGGGCGATTTTGAAATTCCCAGTTCCCAGTTCCCAAGTCAACGGGCGAGTGAAGTGTCTGTGGTGCGTCCAGACTCAACACTGTAGGTTGTTGTAAGTTAAGAGGTTGAAAATCTTTGTTGTCGCTTCGGTAAATTTTCCACAGGAGCTGCAGCTTTAGTTTGTTGACAAATGAATCGTCATGTAACCTTGTTGAAATCTTTACAGTGCTGTAGTAAATAGACATTAAACCTCTGGAGCATGTTTCACTTTTTCAAGGGGAACTGATGAACGAAATGCTCAGTGAGACATGGTGCTGTGGAACAGAAGCTGGAGCGGGGGTCAGGTCAGGATTCCAGCTCGCTGTTACCGCCACGATGACTGTTCAGAGTTGTAAAATACAACCTGACACAAACAAGTTACGCAGTGTCTTTTTCTCCCTTGTGTTTTTTGTTTTTTTCCCCCAGACGGCCTTTGTTTGTCTGAACGTGCTGCTGAAGTACCAGCGCCATCTGCGACAGGCTGTCCACAAACTGCTCTCTACTCATGGAAAATGTAAGTGGGTGTATTTGCTCAGTTGAAGTCAATATGACCCTTTAACCCTCATGCACCTCTAAGCTCCCACTGCACCAGCAGGAAGACACACACACACACACACACACACACACACACACATACACACACACACACATACGGGTCGGTGCTAGAAGCCTGATTGTAATATTTTAGGATAAATACGGCTGATATTTCCTTCTGGTCTTTATATTTGAACATTTTTGTGCTAAAACGACAAAGATCCAGTCGTCACAATCAGATTAAAAGACTTCTGCAGTGAGGTGATCCGTGGTGTGATGTACCCCACTTCTCCATCGAGGCTCTTGGTAAAGACAGAAATAGCAAAATAAGACAGCAGCTCCTCATTCCAGCGCATGTGCTTCTGTAAGTCATTGGTGTATCCACGTTTTTTTTTTTTTTGATATTATGAATGGAGAGATGATTCAGATCTGCCAAACATTATGATTGCAAATTTAAGCCCTTTTGGGGGATCATCACAGCATCTAATGGTAATCTCCACAGATGTGCAGACTGCTGAAGAAATCACTAATTAGGAAAATGTTTGCAACTGGCTGGAAAAATTATGAAAAATAATGACTCATGACTTAGCGTCTAACACCAGCACCTAAAATATCCGAGTTTCCACTTCCCCTTTTTTTTCACCGAGCTGCTAAAGTGCAGGGTCAGCAGCAGACTGGCACTCACACCACTCAAGTGTGTTGCTCAAGGACACTTCAGCAGAGCAGATGCTCGCTGTCGAGCGGCTCGGGCCGTGACCTTCCGGTTGAAGAACACTCGCTTTAATCACTTTACAGCCAAACTGTAGCCTGACGGCGTCTGCAGAGTCGACCGCTCGTCCTCGTGCGCTGTTACAGACCCGTGGGCACGCTCTGGGCCAAGCAATTCATTTTCTAACTTCGAATTTTTTATTCTGGCTTTTTGGTGCCGTTAAATTGAACCCAGGAGACACGACGGCCTTTAGCTGTGTTCAAGGTTAAGTCACCACAGCCAGACTAAAGTGAGATCCTGACAACCTTTCCTCCATCTGCATTAAAGGGCTCTTCTTTGGCCACTAAGCAGCCTCCTACACTAAAGATGCAGTGCTGGTAAAATAAGCATGTGCTGCACAAATAACATACTCTACAAACATCCTGATCGTGTTAATACAGGTCGACTACATCTGTGTCGGTGTACGGCCGAAGACACAGAGGCTCATAATTTCTTGACACTTTAGCTGTAAAATGCTAAAAAGGCTCAGTGTGCAGTGTAATCCACTAGCAATGATTTGCCATGCTTGTAATTGGTTCTTGTTTAGTTTAATAGGCTATAATGATGTTAATAGGCTTTCAGAATAAATTATAAGCAAAAATTATGATATCATGTTCTAATTTGCAGAACTATGTAAATGTAAACAATAATTAACGTGATTATTTTGGGCGCTTTAATGTAGCCAAGCTCTGGGTGGAAGGAGCCACTTTTGGAGTTAATGCAGAGGCCACATTCAGTATCATTAACAGAACAAACCTGTGTTACAAACTTTTACCAAGCAGGAGAAATCTAAAGCCACAGTCACATTACACTTCTGTCCTGTGAATATTCTCCCATTCACTCCCACTGAAACCAGAACTGTGGGAAATGAAGAAGCTGCCATTTTAGCTTGTTTTGTCACCGTATTTAACACGTAATCACGCTACCAGACTACAAACTGTAGCGTCGCTCTCACGCACTTTGTGATAGATCTGATCCGATCGATATTTAAAATTAAACGTGTCTCCTGCAAATCTTCAAACTTCATGACAGCACACTACTAACATGTATTTATATTTGACCTTAAATATCTATAAAGCTATTTTGTGTGGTGATTTTTCAACTTCAGGCTTGTTGCTCTGGGAGCTGTGAAGTCCCAGTGAACCTTATGCAGGTACAGGGAGAGAAAACTAAAGTCAGAAACATGAGAACAAAGACTGAATTTAAAGTGAACATCCAGTAGTTTGACCATTACTCTGGAGTATAGTTGAGGTTTATGAGCATTTAACCTTATAACGGCCCATGTTTGTGAATATTTCCTCCTCAGAAGATGAAAGACATTTAAAAAAAATAAAAAATAAAAAAAATGTCTGCTACTTTATAATTCCACTAAATCTCTGATGCACTTCACGATGCGCTTCGATCTCTGCTTTGTCCTTGGTTAGAAATCTTTTGAAGTGTTTCTTCTTCAGCTTCTTTCATGTCTACGAATCCTTCAGTGAACACCACCGTCCCTTTATGCCTCCATGCTGGAGACAAAAACACACACACACACACACACACACACACACACACACACTCTGGACTGCCTTTTGATGAGGGTTAAATAACAAACATGAGGTGAGACCATATCACCCCAGCTGTATGAATCTACCTTGCAAATTGTGCCACGATATTTCACCTTTGATCACACTTGGTGCAGTGAGACACGCATAAGCAGGCGAGGTGAAACCGAAACACGCCAGCCATGATCCCTGCCGATGGGGTTTCCCTGGCAACTGTTACTTTCCTTGAATTAATGCCAGATTTTCACCAGAGTCCTCTGTTGCCTGAATTCCACCAAGGCGTGGTTTTCTCGAGAAGAGGGAGCACAGACACTAATGAGAAACACTTTCCAACAGGGATCTGCTGCACAACAGTGGCTGGCATCATCTCCCCAGCCGCGCTCAGCCACAGGCGTGAAATGATACAGTTAAAGCTGCAGAAGGAGCTTAACGCACCTCCATTCTCAAGCGATGGCTGACGAACACCAAGACTAATTATACGAGATGAAAAAAAGGAATCGGAGAGGCCGATATGTTTGATTTATTGTTATTATTAATCAGTTTGGGCAGAGCAGTGGATGAAAATTCCTTGTAGCTGAAGGCCACTGGCTTCTGATGCGTATCCTCCCACAGTCGTGTTTTCTTGTGTCCTTGAGCAAAACACAAAACGCTCCCTTCCTCACTCCACATGAGTCGATCTGGGCAGAAAAATATCTCAAAATCTGAATCTATAATCAAAATCATGCACCTCTCTGCCACCATGAATGTCTGAGCAGAACTTCATTCAGTTGTTGTTGAGGGATTTCAGTCTGGACCCAGGTGGTGGATCACAGCCGTGCCTTGCATGGATAAAAACCTCGTTCAGTCACATTGATAATCAGACCAGCCAGCTCCCTCCTTATTTTAAACTTTCATTCCTGCCAACTGCAAGGATGAATAAATGAATACACGGTCAATCGCATTACTTACAGAATGTGAGCAAACAGGGATTAAATCTGAGTCTCAACTTCATTCTGTGCTCGTTCACTGTCGGGGAAGAGGGGCCGAGCGTCCCTGCCGCTCACAATGGTCATTGATTAAGGCTTCAGTAAAAATAAAGTCTTAAAATCCATCAGTGATGCGGGTCTGTGAGGGAACAGAAAATTCTCCTCTTCCTTCATATCATTAAACTTTTCAACTCGCAGCTGTTTCCCAGCAGCGATTCTGCTTCCTCTCACACATCAGTTGCCAAATATCGCACAACAGCCGTTTCCATTAAAGTCCTGCCATATCTGAATAAAGAAAGAGGGAACATTTACATAAGTCACCTGTGTCTGAATGACAGAAGGCCTGTTACGTTAACAGCTTCGCAGAGCCAGCAATGTTACATGTTCCATGTCTGAAAAGGGCTTGAGATCCCGTACATCAGCCTGTGTGTTGGCATGTAGCAGTTGTGTGTTGGTGAGAGTGTGGGTAGGTGTGAGTGAGTGAGGGAGGGGTGGTGGGTGGGGGTGGGGGGGGCTCCTGCGGGCTTCCACACTGCAGTGAAAAGCCGTTAGAAAATGTTGGAGAGAATATGTCACTGTTGATTTGCTTCGTGTGGGTGTTGGTGATAGACATTTGTTGCTTCTTTGCTAATAACACCTCCTACGAGCCCGGAGCCCGCGCAGCGCCCCGACAGTTTGACACAGAGAGGGAACGCATCAGTCGACTGCATCAGACATTCATGAGATGATAAAGACGTTTTACAGTGTAAAACGCCATGGCGGTGATTGAGGAAGACGTGATGATGGGGTGTTGCTAATTACACAGCAACATCGTGTCCAACTAACAAAGTCGTTTCTGAGGTTAGAGCGATACAACAGGCAGATTGAAGTCTAGATCTGTACATTATGTTTATGATGTATATGAGGAATGTTTTGGTTTGACTGAGTGTGTGAGCCGAACACTGTCCCCCGTGGAATTTAATCTGTGGTGCTTAAACCTTTCAAAACTTTAAATCAATACAATCAATTTTATTTGTATAGTGCCAAATCGACGGGGGGGGGGGCCTCCAACAGAACCGGGCTCAGGGTGGGCGGCCGCCTCGACCGGTTGGGTTTGAGAGGAGAGAGAGGGAGGAGAGAGAGAGAGACCATGAACAGCAGTATACACTGTTGATTGTTAATTGTAATAGTGACAATAATAACAGTTATACCCAGAGGTAATGGAAACCTTTATCAGTGGTTTCTGACAAGACAGCCACAAACTTCAGGCCCATTCACTATCCTTTGTTTTATAATCCATAATCAATGAGACTGCATTTTTAAAGCCAATAATGACGTTGATGGTTAGGAGTGAGAACATGTTGGACATCTTCTTTTTCTTTTCAGGAACGTAAACAAACAATCTTGATGCAGAAACACTGAGGAGAAAACTTGGAGGATATTGTTGTAAATTCAGTATCTGTGGATTCTGGACTCTTGGCTGAAGCCACCTGAAGAAGTCACCTTTGCATCTCTGAGGCTGTGATGAGTATTTTCACTATTTTCTGACATTTTATAGACTAAACAATTGTGATCATTCAAAAATAACCTAGAGTGAAAATAATAAGTTGCATTGCAGTAGTCCAGATGTGAGTGTGAACAAGTGTCAACTCGATGTCTCTGCACAGGAAGAGGAACTGTTCACAGTCAGATCTGTTTTCATTGCACCAGACTTTGAAAGATGTAGGTGTGGAGACTGAATGTCATTTTATTTTGGGTTTTTTTTTTTTTTTTTGCTGAACTGTCCCTTTAAAGGCTGACTACAAGATTTTAAAAGATTTCTTCTTCTTTTTTTTTTTGCAGTTCTTTGCTCGAGGATTCAATGATTCATTCCTGAAATGTCTGCTGGACGAAGGCTAACACTGTGGCTCACCACAGGCTGAACATGCACCCAACATAAACAGAGCTCCACTCCGACATCTGCACCACCTCCAGTCACAAACCACTGGAGTGGAAACGCTTCGCAGATTCTTTTCCTCACTTGTCTTATAGATTTTAATGTGACTCCAAGTTATGATTTCCAACAATCGGCTCGGTGCAGAGGGAATTCCTGCAACATGCCGTTGCAGAAAAGACAGGCTCTGCAACTCGCTGTGCTTTGCTGCAAACCAGCCTGAAAACATCAAACCACATCTGACAGTTCACTGGATGTGTCGTGCTAAACATCCTTGCACGCGCTGCTGCTGTTAATAAGCAGATGGCCTTTGCCTACGCCATCTAAATTCTGATGAACCCAAACATAATAATGAATCCCTCTGGGCGTTTTCTAATCAAAGGAATGACAAAACTCTGGCCTCTCAAAAGTGTTTACAAGCAGCTGAACTGTTGCGTACAGACCAACACTTTCCACATGATTTCCACTCTTAGTGTTGCATCATTTGTTTGATGCACCCATGAATGAACTAACAGCTTCACTGGGCAGTGGTCCGTCTGTTCCATAGGATTAGACCCCTGAGTGCTGGTGACAAACTGGAAACTAAAAGGCCAACAACATATGGAGCAGGGGCTTATGGGATTACCCAATTAACAAGGTGACTCAGAGAGCTGCTAATCTGCAGAATGTTCTGCTGTAGTACAGACACAGACTGTGACGCATGGAGGGGAAGCGCATCTTTTGGGCGTCCACGGCCCAATTAAACACACACACCTCATGTGTGTTTGGTTAAGCAGTCAGGTCTAATTGTATTAAATGTTGAGCCATGCGCTCTGGGTGTCTGGGTGCTCCAACAAACATTCACTTCCTCATCCAGGCAAGAAAAAAAACAATGTGCGTAAAACCGGTCACCGAGCACGTGATGCTGTCAGCAAGAGGTTCATTAATTGTAATTATCCCGACACAAAGTGCGCTGCGGGCAGAAACACCACCTTCAAGTGCTGCTGTCAGCTCTGCGCGCAAATCAAAACGCGCGCTGCGTGGAGGGACAAATGACGCACAAATGGGCCACAAATCCGCGAGTGGACACTTTTAATCAGAAGCACTGGAAACGGGCTCTGTTGATTCTGTTGATCCAGAATCACTCATGAAAAGTTAATGAAACATATTTGTGTGCAGAGTGCGGGCGCAGTAAAAAAAAAAAAAAAAAGAAGTGCCAACTAGATTTGATGTAGTTGATTTGATTTGATTATTATTCCAGAAACCAACCAGTCCCGCAGGAACCCAAACGGGACCCACTCTATTAATACCTGTTAATCACTTACAATACTGTCACAGCCAATGAAAGCTTCCAGAAGTGAATATTCCCTGTTGCATTCTCTGGAAATACCTGTCAATCCCTGACACATTTCATGTATTTGCGAGGCAGTGGGACTGGACGGGGATTCTTACCTTGTGGAAAAGCGTTGGGTTGCACCACGTACAGAAAAGTGTGAACCATGTGGAACAGAATCCCTATCGGTCCCGGTTCGTAATGGGCCAGTGTCTCGTAAACTCCCGCAGGCACATAACCGAAATCCAACTTTCCCGGGGGTGGGAGTCTCCGCGGCTCCGTCTCTTGCTGGAGTTCGCCGGACGCTGAGAGCACCCCCAGCAGCAGCAGCAGCAGGAGGATCCCGGTCTTCCACATCGTGTCCAAACGAGACCCCGACCTGTCGTCAAACTGGGGTTAAATAGAGATGAATATGAGCTGGAAGACGCCCGCCTGGATTCTTCTCTTCCTTATCAAAGAGAAAGGCGTGAGAGTAAATGTGAAAAGTGTCCAGATGGATGGACCGCAGCTTTTTAAGTCGTGCTGCCCGCGGAGAGACTCTTCACGCGCATCCTTCCCCACGGTCTGAGGCTCCCTGACGGACGCGAACCGGGTGATCTTCTCCCCCTTCTCCGGTCTTCAGTCCCATCGAGATGAGCGCGCCTGTCGCTACCACTCCAGCATCTGTGCGTCACGGGAGCGGGCGGGGGTGCGCGCCGCCGCCGCTGCCGCCGCGTCTACACAAGGAGGACTGGCCCAGAGGGAAGCGCTCCTCCTGCCGGGAGAGGAGGATGGAGAGAATATCAACAGCCTGTATTTCAGAAGGTCTCTGATGCCTCCAATGGATGGAACAGCCTGAAAAATAACAAGTATTTATCACCGTGGCACAAATGATATGAACTGAAATCAATGAGGGAAATAGACAGTGGAACTGACTAGCCTACATTTATTTAACTACTTTACTTTGTGGAACTTACCAATTTACCTATATTTATTTATTTGCAGTGACGTCATATTAGATCATTCCAATGTGCCCTCCAAAAGGCATTTAATCCACTGAATGGGGGAGGGGGGGGGGGGGGGGCTATCTGAAGACTGACGTCATATGATAATATCACAGTGGTACCTCAACATCACCAGAAAAATGTCAACTAATGTTGTTTAACCTTGTTAGCTAGCGTTAACTAGAAAGCTAACCCTGGCTTCTGTTGTCTGTAGGCTAGCAGTCAGGTGGACGACAGGAGAAAACATAAAATGGTGGATATATCAAAGTATGAGTTTAATTTCTGTTGGAAAATCCCATGGAAAATGTCACCATGAATACTGTGACTATTTTATTGACTATGAAGTTTTCATACCTTACTTGCTTTTATCTATACATCTGGTAGCACGGTGGTACAGTGGTTGGAACTGTTGCCTCATAGTCAGAATGTACAGGGTTTGAACCCTGTGCCTGAGGCGTTTCTGTGTGCAGTTTTTATGCATTATGAATGATCTGTTCATGAGGCAGCACAGTGGAACGGTGGTTAGAGCTATTGCCTCACAGTGAGAAGGTAGTGGGTTTGAACCCAAGGCCTGGGGCCTCTCTGTTTGGAGTTTGCATATTCTCCCTGTACCTTCATGGAGTCTCTGCAGTAGTCCAATGACATAAACATTACATTAACTGGCGACTCTAATGCCTTACTATACTATGACCTTTGATACCTAACTGTACAATGGCGTTTTTATGCCTTACTATACTATGACATTTTTATGCCTTACTATTCTATGACTTCTTTATGCCTCTGTTAGGAAAATTATCAAATAAAACTCAGGAACACCATCTGAAAATTATAAGAGTAGGATATTTATTCTTGCAGCAAGGGAACAAGTTACACACCAGAGCTCACAGTGCAAATGATCAACGGATGCAAGATTCACAGAATCTTATACACAGAATACGTGAGAGTGACCTTGCATTGTTGCTGAAATGAGACAGACATAATAGAGCCTGATCATAGTTGATCAATGTTTTGGTGTACTGGCCGGGAGAAACAGCGAAGGTCACTGCGCTCCTCTCGGACAACATCTGTCTTACAAGCAAAACACAATAATAGAAAGTTCTATTCAGGATAATACAGTTTCTCAGGATAATACAGGATAATACAGTTTCCCTCTAAGATGTTTATGTTATTCATAAAGTATCACAATTTTTCCAACATTTCCCTCCTGTTAATACTTTATGAACTTCCAGAAAATAAAAAACTCAATTTAAAGCATTTCATCACACAATAAGAATTCTTACTATATACATACAAGTGAATTAGGTTCATCCGTATTTTCCACACACTACTCTTCCTCACAGATTTTCATAGTGTTTACTTGTGTGTACTTTCATTATCAACCTCATCAACATCAATATCAGTTGGTATGTATTGGTACATCATAGTTTTTGTTATGGCAGTATCAATCAGCCTTTGGATGAGTCCTCATAGACATGGTATGCAACAACAACCACAGACAGGAAGAAGAGCCGCTGCAACTGAAATAGAGACTAGAAAAGAAGAGATTAGTCCACTCCACCTCCCAAACCAATTCTCCATCATTCTGGTAAAGGGGTTGTCTACACCAGCATTTTCTGCCAGCTCCTGTGAGAGAGTGTCAGGACCTCGGATGGCTTAGTAAATGCTTCCATCAGGGGCTTGTATTGTTTGGAATGAAAGGTGCAACACATCTCACGAACTCTTACAAAACCCGTCCTTTTCGCTAAGAGCATATCCAGGGCCATTCTGTTACATGTCATGCCATCAGGTTTATTTTCTTCTAATTGTTCAGCTATTTCTTTAAACCATCTTGGTGTGTAGTTCAAACGTTGTTGGTATAAATAAATGTTAATTTTATCATTACATTTTTAATTGATTGTAACCCACCAAAAAGAACATGACTCAAATCTGAGCGGTTCCCTTGATATTCGAGCTTTGATTTCGTCAGGCACCTCGAGGCACCCCGATTCATCGATGTATACTGTGGGTTATCAAGATGATCCGAGAGGATTTGTTCTGCCGTTTTTATTCTATTGTGATATTGGAACATTCCTCTTTGATGCTACAGTATCAGTCAAGGGCAATACATAGAATGGCATAACTAATTGGATCAGAGCACATTTCCCTTTCCAGTCATAAGGTAACATTGACCTCAGTGTTTTACCTCCACAGAACCACCACACATCAGCGCGAGGAGTGGACTGGTCCTTTAACCAGTCGTCCTGAATGCCTGTGCCGTTAATTGATAATGTAACGTTGCACCACGACAGCTCCCCCACATCCTGCCCCGATCCTCTTCGCTCGATACAGGTGTAATTACCTGCATACGGGCTGAAATGAGGCGGTTGGGTTTCTGCAGTTGGAGGGAACAGATAGTGCAAGATGGTACAGTCCTTGAGAGGGTTAGGAGAGTTGAATAGCCTGAGCATACACTGAAATCCATCTGGATCATTGTTTTGATTTAAGGGAAATGGAACTGTGCCTAACCCAGGCCTGGCTGCCGCACATGCTAGACAGATAGTTGTATTTGGTTTATTGTTTTGTGCCGTATAAATTAACCATCGAAGCCATTCATTTGTCTCAACAAACCCTGTCTCAGTAGCTACTTTATCCATTATAGTTGCATTAGTGAGATCTAGGTAAGTCACAATGTTTTATATCTTACTGTACTATGGTGCTTTTTGACTTTTTATGCCTTACTATACTATGACTTTTTTATGCCCCACTATAATATGTTGTTTTTTGATGTTTTTATGCCTTACTATACTATGTTTTTTGACACTTTTATGCCTTACTATACCATGACTTTTGTATGCCTTACTATACTATGATTTTTTTTGACATTTTTATGCCTTACTACACTATGACATTTTTATGCCTTACTATACTATGACTTTTTTGACGTTTTTATGCCTTATTATATTAAAACTTTTTATGCCTTACTTTACTATGACATTTTTATGCCTTACTATACTATGTTGTTTTTTGACGTTTTTATGCCTTACTATAATATGACATTTTTATGCCTTATTATAATATGACATTTTTATGCCTTACTTTACTATGACCTTTTTATGCCTCACTATACTTTGACTTTTTTATGCCTTACTATACTATGACATGTTTATGCCTTACTATACTATAACGTTTTTATACCTTACTTTACTATGTTGTTTTTTGACATTTTTATGCCTTAGTATCCTATGATGTTTTTTGAAATTTTTATGCCTTATTATAATATGACTTTTTATGCCTTTCTATACTATATTGTTTTTTTTGACATTTTATGCCTTTCTTTACTGTGACCTTTTTATGCCTCACTATACTATGTTGTTTTTTGACGTTTTTATGCCTTACTATACTATGTTGTTTTTTGACGTTTTTATGCCTTACTATACTATGATGTTTTTTAACATTTTTTATGCTTTACTATACTATGATGTTTTTTGACATTTTTATGCTTTACTATACTATGACTTTTTTTGCCTTATTATACAATTATGTTTTTTTGACTTTTTATGTCTTATACTAGGATTTTTTATGCCTTACTATACTATGAAGTTTTTTGACATTTTTATTCCTTAATATACTGTGACTTTTTTATGCCCCACTATACTATGTTGTTTTTTGACATTTTTATGCCTTACTATGCTATTACGTTTTTTTTTTTACATTTTTATGCCTTACCATACTATGATTTCTTTTTTAAATTTTTATGCCTTATTATAATATGACCTTTTCATGCCTTCCTTTACTATGACATTTTTATGCCTTACTATACTGTGACATTTTTTGTGCCTTACCATACTATGTTGTTTTTTGACATTTTTATGCCCCACTATACTATGATGTTTTTTGACATTTTTGTGCCTTACTATAAAAGTATGTTTTTTTTTTACTTTTTATGCCTTACTATACTATGACATTTTTTGACATTTTTATGCCTTATTATACTATGACTTTTTTATGCCTCACTATACTATGTTGTTTTTTGACGTTTTTATGCCTTACTATACTATGATGTTTTTTGACATTTTTATGTCTTATTATACCATGACCTTTTTATGCCTTACTATACAATGATGTTTTTTTTACTTTTTATGCCTTACTATACTATGATGTTTTGTGACATTTTTATGCTTTACTATACTATGACTTTTTATGCCCCACTATAATATGTTGTTTTTTGATGTTTTTATGCCTTACTATACTATGTTTTTTGACACTTTTATGCTTTACTATACCATGACTTCTGTATGCCTTACTATACAATGATTTTTTTTGACATTTTTATGCCTTACTATACTATGTTTTTTGACACTTTTATGCTTTACTATACCATGACTTCTGTATGCCTTACTATACTATGACTTTTTTTGCCTTATTATACAATGTTTTTTTGACTTTTTATGCCTTACTATACTATGACTTTTTATGCCTTATTATACTATGACCTTTTATGCCCCATTTTACTATGTTGTATTTTGACATTTTTATGCCTTACTATACTATGACCATTTTATGCCTTACTATATTCTGACTTTTTTGCCTTATTATACAATGATGTTTTTTTTTACTTTTTATGCCTTATTATACTATGACTTTTTATGCCTTATTATACTGTGATGTTTTTTTGACATTTTTATGCGTTACTATACCATGACTTTTTTATGCCTTACAATACTATGACTTTTTTTTGCCTTACCATACTATGATGTTTTTTGACATTTTTATGCCTTACTATACCATGACTTTTTTATGCCTTACAATACTATGACTTTGTTTGCCTTACTATACAATGATGTTTATTTGACATTTTTATGCGTTACTATACTATGACTTTTTTGCCTAACCATACTATGTTTTTTTGGGGTTTTTTGTTACATTTTTATGCCTTAGTATACTATGACTTTTTTTGCCTTACTATACAATGATGTTTTTTTGACTTTTTATGCCTTAATATACTATGACATTTTTTGACATTTTCATGCCTTACTATACTATGACCTTTTTTGACGTTTTTATGCCTTATTATACTATGATGTTTTTTGACATTTTTATGCTTTACTATACTATGACCTTTTTATGCCTTACTATACTATGACATTTTTGGACATTTTTATGCCTTATTGTACTATGACTTTTTTATACCGCACTATACTATGTTGTTTTTTGATGTTTTTATGCCTTACTATACTATGACCTTTTTATGCCTTACTATACTATGACTTTTTTTGCCTTATTATACAATGATGTTTTTTTACTTTTTATGCCTTACTATACTATGACTTTTTATGCCTTATTATACTATGACCTTTTATGCCCCACTATACTATGACATTTTTTTGACATTTTTATGCCTTATTATACTATGACTTTTTTATACCGCACTATACTATGCTGTTTTTGATGTTTTTATGTCTTACTATACTATGACCATTTTATGCCTTACTATATTATGACTTTTTTGCCTTATTATACAATGATGTTTTTTTTACTTTTTATGGCTTATTATACTATGACTTTTTTATGCCTTACTATACTATGATTTTTTAATGCCTTACCATACTATGATGTTTTTGGACATTTTTATGCCTTACTATACTATGACTTTTTATGCCTTATTATACTATGACTTTTTATGCCTTATTATACTATGACTTTTTATGCCTTATTATACTATGACTTTTTATGCCTTATTATACTATGACTTTTTATGCCTTATTATACTATGACTTTTTATGCCTTATTATACTATGACTTTTTATGCCTTATTATACTATGACTTTTTATGCCTTATTATACTATGACTTTTTATGCCTTATTATACTATGACTTTTTATGCCTTATTATACTATGACTTTTTATGCCTTATTATACTATGACTTTTTATGCCTTATTATACTATGACTTTTTATGCCTTATTATACTATGACTTTTTATGCCTTATTATACTATGACTTTTTATGCCTTATTATACTATGACTTTTTATGCCTTATTATACTATGACTTTTTATGCCTTATTATACTATGACTTTTTATGCCTTATTATACTATGACTTTTTATGCCTTATTATACTATGACTTTTTATGCCTTATTATACTATGACTTTTTATGCCTTATTATACTATGACTTTTTATGCCTTATTATACTATGACTTTTTATGCCTTATTATACTATGACTTTTTATGCCTTATTATACTATGACTTTTTATGCCTTATTATACTATGACTTTTTATGCCTTATTATACTATGACTTTTTATGCCTTATTATACTATGACTTTTTATGCCTTATTATACTATGACTTTTTATGCCTTATTATACTATGACTTTTTATGCCTTATTATACTATGACTTTTTATGCCTTATTATACTATGACTTTTTATGCCTTATTATACTATGACTTTTTATGCCTTATTATACTATGACTTTTTATGCCTTATTATACTATGACTTTTTATGCCTTATTATACTATGACTTTTTATGCCTTATTATACTATGACTTTTTATGCCTTATTATACTATGACTTTTTATGCCTTATTATACTATGACTTTTTATGCCTTATTATACTATGACTTTTTATGCCTTATTATACTATGACTTTTTATGCCTTATTATACTATGACTTTTTATGCCTTATTATACTATGACTTTTTATGCCTTATTATACTATGACTTTTTATGCCTTATTATACTATGACTTTTTATGCCTTATTATACTATGACTTTTTATGCCTTATTATACTATGACTTTTTATGCCTTATTATACTATGACTTTTTATGCCTTATTATACTATGACTTTTTATGCCTTATTATACTATGACTTTTTATGCCTTATTATACTATGACTTTTTATGCCTTATTATACTATGACTTTTTATGCCTTATTATACTATGACTTTTTATGCCTTATTATACTATGACTTTTTATGCCTTATTATACTATGACTTTTTATGCCTTATTATACTATGACTTTTTATGCCTTATTATACTATGACTTTTTATGCCTTATTATACTATGACTTTTTATGCCTTATTATACTATGACTTTTTATGCCTTATTATACTATGACTTTTTATGCCTTATTATACTATGACTTTTTATGCCTTATTATACTATGACTTTTTATGCCTTATTATACTATGACTTTTTATGCCTTATTATACTATGACTTTTTATGCCTTATTATACTATGACTTTTTATGCCTTATTATACTATGACTTTTTATGCCTTATTATACTATGACTTTTTATGCCTTATTATACTATGACTTTTTATGCCTTATTATACTATGACTTTTTATGCCTTATTATACTATGACTTTTTATGCCTTATTATACTATGACTTTTTATGCCTTATTATACTATGACTTTTTATGCCTTATTATACTATGACTTTTTATGCCTTATTATACTATGACTTTTTATGCCTTATTATACTATGACTTTTTATGCCTTATTATACTATGACTTTTTATGCCTTATTATACTATGACTTTTTATGCCTTATTATACTATGACTTTTTATGCCTTATTATACTATGACTTTTTATGCCTTATTATACTATGACTTTTTATGCCTTATTATACTATGACTTTTTATGCCTTATTATACTATGACTTTTTATGCCTTATTATACTATGACTTTTTATGCCTTATTATACTATGACTTTTTATGCCTTATTATACTATGACTTTTTATGCCTTATTATACTATGACTTTTTATGCCTTATTATACTATGACTTTTTATGCCTTATTATACTATGACTTTTTATGCCTTATTATACTATGACTTTTTATGCCTTATTATACTATGACTTTTTATGCCTTATTATACTATGACTTTTTATGCCTTATTATACTATGACTTTTTATGCCTTATTATACTATGACTTTTTATGCCTTATTATACTATGACTTTTTATGCCTTATTATACTATGACTTTTTATGCCTTATTATACTATGACTTTTTATGCCTTATTATACTATGACTTTTTATGCCTTATTATACTATGACTTTTTATGCCTTATTATACTATGACTTTTTATGCCTTATTATACTATGACTTTTTATGCCTTATTATACTATGACTTTTTATGCCTTATTATACTATGACTTTTTATGCCTTATTATACTATGACTTTTTATGCCTTATTATACTATGACTTTTTATGCCTTATTATACTATGACTTTTTATGCCTTATTATACTATGACTTTTTATGCCTTATTATACTATGACTTTTTATGCCTTATTATACTATGACTTTTTATGCCTTATTATACTATGATGTTTTTTGACATTTTTATGCCTTACTATACTATGATGTTTTTTGACAGTGACTTTTTTATGCCTTGTTATACTATGACTTTTTTATGCCTTAGTATACCATGATCATTGTATAGTAAGGCACAAAAAAGTCATAGTGAAGTAAGGCATAAAAAGGTCATAGTATAGTAAGGCATAAAAAGATCATAGTATTGTAAGGCATAAAAAAGTCATAGTATAGTAAGACAAAAAAAAGTCAAAAAACATCATAGTATAGTAAGACAAAAAAAAGTCAAAAAACATCATAGTATAGTAAGACAAAAAAAAGTCAAAAAACATCATAGTATAGTAAGACAAAAAAAAGTCAAAAAACATCATAGTATAGTAAGACAAAAAAAAGTCAAAAAACATCATAGTATAGTAAGACAAAAAAAAGTCAAAAAACATCATAGTATAGTAAGACAAAAAAAAGTCAAAAAACATCATAGTATAGTAAGACAAAAAAAAGTCAAAAAACATCATAGTATAGTAAGACAAAAAAAAGTCAAAAAACATCATAGTATAGTAAGACAAAAAAAAGTCAAAAAACATCATAGTATAGTAAGACAAAAAAAAGTCAAAAAACATCATAGTATAGTAAGACAAAAAAAAGTCAAAAAACATCATAGTATAGTAAGACAAAAAAAAGTCAAAAAACATCATAGTATAGTAAGACAAAAAAAAGTCAAAAAACATCATAGTATAGTAAGACAAAAAAAAGTCAAAAAACATCATAGTATAGTAAGACAAAAAAAAGTCAAAAAACATCATAGTATAGTAAGACAAAAAAAAGTCAAAAAACATCATAGTATAGTAAGACAAAAAAAAGTCAAAAAACATCATAGTATAGTAAGACAAAAAAAAGTCAAAAAACATCATAGTATAGTAAGGCATAAAAATGTCAAAAAAACATCATTGTATAGTAAGGCAAAAAAAGTGATAGTATAGTAAGGCATAAAAAGATCATAGTATAATAAGGCATAAAAACGTCAAAAAAGGTCATAGTATAGTAAGGCATAAAAAGATCATAGTATATTAAGGCATAAAAAGTCAAAAAAACATCATAGTATAGTAAGGCATAAAAAAGTCATAGTATTGTAAGGCATAAAAAAGTCATGTTATAGTAAGGCATAAAAATGTCAAAAAACATCACAGTATATAGTAAGTCATTAAAAAATCATAGTATTGTAAGGCATAAAAATGTCAAAAAAACATTGTATAGTAAGGCAAAAAAAGTCATAGTATAGTAAGGCATAAAAAGATCATAGTATAATGAGGCATAAAAACGTCAAAAAAGGTCATAGTATAGTAAGGCATAAAAATGTCAAAAAACATCATAGTATAGTAAGACATAATAACGTCAAAAAACAACATAGTATGGTAAGGCATAAAAAGTCAAAAAAACATCATTGTATAGTAAGGCAAAAAAGTCATAGTATAGTAAGGCATAAAAATTTCAAAAAACATAGTATAGTAAGGCTATGACTTTTTTATGCCTTACTATACTATGACTATTTTATGCCCCACTATACTATGTTGTTTTTTGACGTTTTTATGCCTTACTATACAATGACTGTTTTTTGCCTTACCATACTATGTTGTTTTTTGACATTTTATGCCTTACTATACCA
>NW_019174586.1:11876783-11952653 GCF_002260705.1 Seriola dumerili
AAGGCATAAAAATGTCAAAAAACATCACAGTATTGTAAGTCATTAAAAAATCATAGTATAGTAAGGCATAAAAATGTCAAAAAAATATTTTAGTATAGTAAGGCATAAAAACGTCAAAAAAAAACATAGTATGGTAAGGCACAAAAAAGTCATAGTATAATAAGGCACAAAAATATCATATTATAATAAGGCATAAAAATTTCAAAAAACATCATAGTATAGTCAGGCATAAAAAGTCAAATAAATATTGTATAGCAAGGCATAAAAAAGTCAAAAAAATATTTCAGTATGGTAAGGCATAAAAAGTAAAAAAAACATCATTGTATAGTAAGGCAAAAAAGTCATAGTATAGTAAGGCATAAAAATTTCAAAAAACATAGTATAGTAAGGCTATGACTTTTTTATGCCTTACTATACTATGACTATTTTATGCCCCACTATACTATGTTGTTTTTTGACGTTTTTATGCCTTACTATACAATGACTGTTTTTTGCCTTACCATACTATGTTGTTTTTTGACATTTTATGCCTTACTATACTATGACTATTTTATGCCCCACTATACTATGTTGTTTTTTGACGTTTTTATGCCTTACTATACAATGACTGTTTTTTGCCTTACCATACTATGTTGTTTTTTGACATTTTATGCCTTACTATACCATGTTGTTTTTTTTAAATTTTTATGCCTTATTATACTATGACATTTAAGTTTTAATCTTTATGAAGCCTGGAAATCATCAAGGAGAAAACAAATTAAACAAACCATCGTTAACTTGTCCCCTACGGTGAGATATGTATATCACAATCCCTTCAGTTAGTTTTTATTTACGTATAGATGGGTATAGTCAAACAAAAATGAAAGTGAGAATCATCTGAAATTCAGTCAGTGAATTAATATATTAAAAACAAAGCAGCTCTTTACATGTTGTTCCCTAGTAAATATTACACACTTTCCATCTGTCCCTCCAACAGGTGCTCTCTTTCTCCTCGACCTTTGACCTCTTCTCCACCCAGAGGGCAGACAGAGGATACCTGAGGTGCAGCCCAGAGGGGCATTGTGATTGGTGGAGCGGAGATCAGCTGGGTTTTCCTTCTGTCTCTCTGAACAATAACATCGTTGTCCTCTCTCTGGAGTACATGGGGCCCCCAGCTCCTGAAGACAAGGGGGACTCCTGTTTGGAAACCTTTGATCACCTTTCTTCACTGATCACACACTCGTTAGACCAGCAGAGCAGCAGATGGGACTTTTAGCTGTGCTGACACTTTTCATACACTGAAGCAGGAAGTAATGTGACAGGTTGAGGAAGGTCTTTGTCAGTGGAGCCAAAAGAAAATAATATCAGAGTAGAGGTTTGGCTAAAACGAACTCTGATTAAAATGTACATAAAATCACAAACACAAACTCAAGATATAACCTCATTAGCACTTACAGAGCTTAATTCATTTTCTGTACTTGTTGATGAGTCTTGCGTATGTTGCTGATCATTTTGTTTCCTTACACATGTATCACAAGTCTCATCTTTAAAACTCTGATGTGCTGGACTCTTTCCAAGTACTACTACTACTTGTCCTGTCTTGAGACGACTTCCCGGTAGCTGTGACATAGCTGAAGTTCATCTCAGTCCTCAGCAGTATAAGGAGATTAGCCCTCTAAGAATGTCTGCTGGAGATTTACTCTCCCTGACCTCACCTCCTCAGCAGATACTGTGCAGCTCTGCCTCAGGACAGGTGAGGTCACTGCTGGTGTAAACCTCGGCTTACTGGCAGTAAAAAAGACCTTTACTGCTTTCCTGTTATCAGAGTAAAGAGCTTTAATCCTGTATTTGATGTTTCCAGCAGCAGAAAATACTGAGATTCATATAGATTGACAAAACAATGCAAACTCAAGCTGCAATTGCTTTTTCCAGAGCTTTTAGCCATACTACATGGTTTTCATTAGCAGAAGGGAGTTTGCCCTGTTGACATTCTAGCTCAGTAACTGCTCTGATTTCGTTCAAAGCACTGTTAGGACTTTGTCTGTGTTGGCTTTAAAAGATCAGCACGAAAACTCTTTGTTGACATTAGAGAACAATCGTAGCTCAAGGGCCACTTTCCCTGAGCTTTTAGCTGTATCACACAGAGCACAATGATGCAGCGTGGGATTCATATACTGTAATATGATCTATTTTCACCATTACAATAAAGCATGTGAATTTGAATTCACAATTATCTCATGTGGAACACTGTTTCATAATTGACCAAGTCACGTAGACATAACATGAGAAAACCACATTTCATATTTGGTTTATCACATGTTGATATATATATATATATATACATTAGAGTATATAGAGTTTATTAGCTATGTCTATTTAAAACTAAGGCAGTCTAATACACATCCTGCAGTAAACCCTTCCTTCATGATGGTTATAATGTTCAGTTTTTGTTATACTGACGGTGACGGGTGTTTTTATTGTTTTGTATGTCATTGAGAGCGTTGAATCAACACTTTTAAAAACTGTTTCAACACAAACTGAACATTAAGACCTTCCTGATGCAGGGTTTATTGCAGGACTGTTGTATTAGAGTGCATTAGTTTTAGGGAGGTGTTCCTAATAAACTGCCAACAGTGTGTTTCACATGTTCTTTTTGTACAGGAATTTTCAGTTGCTGTTTTTGCACTAGGAGAGGAGTGAGAGTCTTGGCAGTCACACTAGGTTGTGACTATTAAACCACTGAGAACAGGTGTTTATTTGTGAACCTGAACAAAACATTTAGTAGCTTCTTCATACAGCAGTTTCCAAATGTTACAGTTGTATAAGATGTAAAGTCTTTAGCACGTTTCCTATTTTTCTAAATAAAAACCCTGTGACACAAAGGGTCCAGACAGTCAAATGACTGAGTTACTTACTGAGTCATTAGGAAACTGTGTTAGAGGAAGTGAACGAATCTCACTGACACTGTAGCTGAGTGAAACTGAAGGCGTAGCATCACGTCTGAAGGAAGTTTGTCTCATTGTGACAACAGCACAAAGACTGAGGCTCAAAATGAACCTGTGTCCAACTAAAGAGAGAGACTACAACAGCAAATCATCAAAAAAAGATGCAGCTCTGCATAGATTAAAACAACACACTTAAGAAACCAATTTTTTATTAATCCAAAAGAGAGCATTGTCATACATTATCAAGGTAGGAATTAAATAAGGAACCAAACTGATGAAACAAAGCAGGCAGTGTACTGGACCATCGCAGCTTGCATAAGAACACTTTTGCCTCATCTCCATTAGCTGAGTTGAGCTCAGCTGGGTCCAGTTGTGGTTGAGTCAGGTACAGACTGGGACCAGTTAAGCTCAACCAGCTGACAGTGGAGACTATGAACCCGACCGACCACAACAAGGCTGAGCTCAGGCCGGTGGAGACGAGACGAGACATTCGACAAAACCACATGAAAAGACTGAGAAGAGTCAGATTTCACGCGCAAAAAAAAACATCATATCACAACTGGCAGCTCCAAAAATAGAACTATCTTCCTTATTACAATGGTAATGAATATTATAAAGAGCTTTTATTTCTCCAAAACAGAATTAAATCAAAGCTGATATGTGTAAACACTATATACATCTTATTTCTGCTAAAAGTAAAATATGAGGCTCCACTTTACATTATGATCACTTTAAGTATATTACTGTCATATGTTTGGCTTATTCACACGGCAGTAAAATACATTTTAAATTCCCAAATAAATTGAGAGTGATAGGAAGAGTGCACCAGAAAGAAATTAAATTAAATTAAAAAAGAATCGATTTCTACATGTTTGCAATGATTTTAAACCCTAATAAATTCTATCTTCTATTAGTGGAATATATTTGTTTTTATAGTTCAGTTTAAAATGCTCAGCTTGATGCACAAAACTGTTGCTGTGGAGAATCTCCCAGTTTAACCTTGTACAGGCGGAAGGAACCATGAGGTGCTACATAAAGTACCACTGTTAAGTGATTTGAACAGGTTTACATGAGGTTCTCTGGCACAGCTCAAGTATTTGTCGCGGCTGCAGGAACTTTACTCTGATTAAAGCACTCTGATATATAATGTTAGGAATAACATATTTTGTTTACACTCAATTACAAATGTGGGTGACAGATGAAAGCTTGATGATATATAACTGGCCTGTTATATATTTATCTTTATAGTTTTCATTGCAATAAAAGAAAAAATGTAAATCATAGCAGATAACGTCAGTAAAACACACATGCAAAAAAAAGGCATTCTGTTGTGGAAATATTGCTTCTATTTTTCTAAGATGTAAACATTAGAACATTACTTGAGAGTCGAATGAGAAACGTGACCTGTCGTATTTAAGACAATACGGTCCATCAGTGCAAACATTCTCCAGACCAAAAGTAATGAAAAATTAAATACGATTTCTCCAACAAAATCACACTCGTAACGTCTTAAAGGAAGTTATGCAATGTTAGTCCTGGAGGACAGTGATAACCCCTTTCTAACAATTATATGCATTGTTATTAAATGATGAATTTCAGATAATGATTTGTCACCTATATATATATATATATGTGTATATGTGTGGATATATATATGTGTAAAACTGATTTGAAAAATTTACTTTAAGCAAGAAGGAAATTAAGATTCTCTTCAGCATCTTTCAGTGTTTTTCAGGATTTTAGGAGCCAACTGGAAATTTATATAAATTCTTACTTTGAAGTCTGAATGAAATCGGTCGGAGCGGCTGGTGGAAGCAGCAGCTTTAGTGTGTGCCGTCACAATTTACCAACATTTGACCGGCAGCCTCTGTTAATGTCGTACGCTGACTGGTCCTTTTAATGAAAGGTCTCTTAGCTGCTGAAGGCGCCTGTGTGGGCTGCAGATGACTTTATCTGTTGGCTGCATAAACGAAAAGCTCCGCTTAAAGCTGCTCTTTAAAAGTCACTGTTCTGTTGTAACGCCATCAGATGGCGTCGGAAAGTAAAAAGATGCTTCGTTTTAAAAATGCAAACTAGTCCCACTGAGGTATAAACTTTAATCTTCATTTGAACTGAGCGGTTAATGGAACAAGCAGCAATGCATAAACTCTAAAATGAACAGTGTGCGACTGCTTGGTGCAGTGTTCCCAACCTTTTTGGCTCGTGACCCTCTGAAACAAACCCCTCATCACCGGTTGTGTGTGAACCTGTTGTGACCAATTCTGCCTTAAAAGGTCAGTTTTTAGAGACACAAACAGGTAAAATTATCCAGTGAGTCAGAAGAAAAATGGTGAACAGTAGAGGAAAGTCTAAATAAACATAATTCTGTGTATCAGAAATATGTTTATCTTATGACCCATTGTGAAGGACCTGACCCTCAGGTTGGGAATCACTGGCTTGAGATTCCTATTGGAGGAACCTCTTAGAGGCTCTTTCCTCATTTTAAATTGGGTTGACGTTAGATGGACAACCAATTATTGGTTATTTTAAATAAGAACTCTACTTGTATTAATCTTTTTTGAGGAAAAAGGAAACACTCGATGCAGTTTAAGAACCACTCAGGTGTTTCCTTTTTTTACATAAGAGTCTGGAAGTTTGTCTGTTTTCCGGCTGCTGAGCGAACTGAGAAACTTCTCTCCTTCTGGTCCCAGCGCTGCTCATACAGGAAGTGCTTGTGTGCTCACACATACGCTGCATCACACACTCTCACTCTAAATATTGAACCATGCTAACGCCTCCACACACACACACACACACACACACACACACAGACACACACAGACACATGCCAGTTCATCCTGACGACTGGGCTGCCACACACTCACACCATCTCTCTCCTGCTGTAAACTCTGAAACTGAAGTTTTCTTTGTCACACTTCTCGAGTTCAGGCTTCAACAGCAGCAGGATCGTCTCACACTGTGTCCATGTTCACGCTAACTTACTGTATGTTCACTGACTTTTAATAAATACTCAGCTTTCTGCTGCTGTTGGCCAGGAGAGCCGAGCCGGGAGGCTTCTGCTCTCCGTCTTTCCTGAGTGGTTAATCGCTACATCAGCGGCCGCTGCTGGTCAGTCAATGCGGTTACCACAGATTGTGAAACGGTCGATCTCCAGCAGGTCTTTTTTGGGAGTCCTGTGCTTCGGTTCAGAGGCGGCCTGGGCCTCCCCCTCCTCTTCTTTGGAGAGTGAGGCTGCAGGCTGTTCGGGTTCAGGCGGAGGAGTTGGAGGACGGCTTGCTGGTGCAGCAGGAGAGGCATCAGTGGGCGGGGGGGGGAACAAGTCAGTCCTGGGAGTTGGCTGGGTGGTCACAGAGGAAGAGGAAGAGGAGGAGGAGGAGGATGGTGGGCTGCAGGGTGTGACTGGGACCTGCTCCGCTTTGGATTCACCTGTAAAGAGGAGTGGGGACAAATTAAATGACAACATATGGATGAGTTGATTTCTGGTTGCTCTAAATGTGGCGCCTTTGAATCCATCTTCAATCAATTGATTGATTAGATGAGTTTGTAATGAGATGAGATGTAATTTGCAGTTATAACTTACAAATAAAAAGTGAAGACATCTGTCTTCATACACTTTGTGGGTTTCATTTTACTGTCTGCTTCATGAGGAGGATGTAACTCAGTATTCCCCCACTGCCTGTATTAGATCTGTATTCAGAAGACCACAAACTGATAGTGACTCTGACGTATACGAGAGTTTTCTTTTAGATAATTTAGAGCAAGAAGAGAAAGGAGAGCATGGAAGAAGAAGATGAGCTGTCTCTGAGCAGCAATTTCCAGCCTGTAGCCGACGGACTGAAGATGCTCTGGGTTAAGTGACAGGGAGCGACAACCTACACCCACCTGACTGCTCGCTTTCAAAGCAGCGCAGAGGGAAACCAATGAAGTGTAGCCAGAGAAGGACGCTGACACTCAGCATACTGAAGTGCAGCTGGTTTCTATCATTATGTTAAGAGAAAACACTGCAAAGCCTTTTAACTTTGAGCACACAGAGTGTATTACATTAGGAAAATCAACCAAACAGAATAATTCATCATATCAGAGAGAATTGAGCGAAGCGGCGTTGGATATTAACGAGCCCGTCCACAGAGACAACCGCCCTGCCCGCGGCTATCTGGCTACAACAAACTTCCAATTCTTACTGCAGACAGAGCTGAACCGACACTTTACAGTACAGAGCTGCGGCAGCACATCAAACATATAGAGCGCGTGTACATATGTACGTGTGTTCGAGTAAAGGCATTAAAAAGCATTTTTCTATTACGATGGTGGCCATGAAAACAGACATGGAATATCAGAAAATGTGATGTTTTGGTGTGATACAGTATTCTGCCTGAATAATTCAGTGTTGAATCAGCCAACATTTTCTGATACGGTAAAGGTGTTGATGCGGCACACACCTGTCTCACTTTCTCTATGATTTATTTATTCGGCTTTAGTTTATTTGAGATGCTAAAAATGAATTGAATAATGTCAGCAACATGTTTTTTTTATTAGACTACATGGGTTCTGGATTAACACGAGCAAATTTCCTGTTATTTCTTATTTGTTCTACAGTAACTTTTTGATTGACAACCACTGGCTCACAATGGAAAATTATAGAAAATTCTGTCTTGATGACGTCTTGGTTATTTTCCACCATGACAAACTACAAAAGATGAAACCGTCGTCATCCCTCCACTTTTGATTCTAGTCTACCTTTGTATGTGCGGGTTAACAAGCTTGTGCTTCACGCTTTTTTCCGTCCTCACGCCATGATTACTCTAAGTCTTCATACTCAGGTATTTACCCTCTTTCCACTGGCTACCATTAAAAATGACAATCCAATATAAAACTGTAGTTATTACCCATCAGGCTCGACGTGGTGAAACCTGTGAGTAGAGCTCAACTTTCACGATCACATCATCCATCTCAAGACTTATTTATATTCCCTCACTTTTCTTAGCTGATGTTTTTTTGTAATATAATTTTCTTGCTTTTATTGTATCTCTTTGATTTGTTGAGTTCTATGTCTTTTGTTTGTAAAGCACTTTGGGGTTGGTCGGATTTCTACATTATATTTCCATTGAAATTGCTCTAATTAATATTTTTATATTAACAGTGGATTAAAGTATTTGCATAATGTGAAAGTGGTTGATGGTAGCTGCAAACTCATAGAGAATTATCACCCGACTGCAGCTCCTCTCAGCACCACAGAGAATTACAGCACCTCTCAGCTCATTGTTTTGGTTTTATGATGTGCAACTTTACTGCTCCGCTTTAGTTTCAGCGCTCCTTTAAACCTCTCCTCCAGCTGTTTTCACTGAAAAAAAGCTCTGATAAAGTGACTAAATGCTGCCCAGCACCAAACAGCAGACAGAACGTTAGTGACAAGCTGGCGACCACGAGGGAGCGCCCGGCAACAGGTACGTTTCTCAGGAGTCAGTGGACAAATAAATTCTGAAGTTTCTTCAGTCTGCTGGAGTCAGTAAGCAACTGTTCACTGACACGTTCACCATATCAATTTAATAACGTGACAACACATTTTTTTTGTTGCTTCCTCTAATATTTAACAATATGTTTTTTTTCCTACTTTCAATGTATTCTATTTTTTTGGGATATTTTCTATATTCACAGTCCCGCCTCCTGTCTTGTGTTTTAGTGTGTAAATGTTTAAATAAACGTGACGTATAGAGTGTTTACGGTACAAACGATTTAAAATAGTGTGTAAATGTTTAAATAAACGTGACGTATAGAGTGTTTACGGTACAAACGATTTAAAAGGACTAATATTTGAGTAACACACTGAATACACATACATACATACACACATACATACATACATACACACAAACACACAAACATACACACATACATACACACATACACACATACATACACACATACATACATACACACACACATACATACACACACACACATACATACATACATATACAAAAAAATGAGCTCCCCGCTTCTTCTCTGGAAGATATGTGAGCCTTAATAAACGTTAACCACCATATGGCTTGAAATGGCTGATTCCAAACTGCTCATTACCCATTTCTGCCCTCTGGGCAAAAGCATGCAGTATAGACAGATGGCATATCTTAGTTTTATGTGAATCCAGACCATTGTAAAGACAAAGACATGCAGATGAACATAATTGTGCAGTGGATCCACTGGAGCAGCAGGTGAAGCCCGAGGCGCAGACCAAAGTAGTTTAATGTTAGAAAAGTGAGCATGGTATCTGAGGTCGCTGGTTCAAATCCCAGCAGCTGAATGTGTAGGAAGCACAAGAAGAGACGCACATTAATTTTTACCTCCACCTCAAAGTAGTTATTATTATACTCTATATGTTGCAGCACGACACCTTAAGCTCTCTGAGAAACCAGATTCATTTGTAACACAAGCGGCGGCAGGAGCTTTGATGTTTGATATGACATGATGCACCATCAGGATCTTTGTCATATTAAAGCTCCTGGCTCAGCGCAGCAGGCGGATCTGTGGCACACACGGGAGGAAAAGATCTGCAGGGATTTTGGCTGTGGATGACAGGGAAATACTGCCACCTCCAAATCTGTGTGTCTGATTGTGTGTGTCTGTGACTCGAGGTACAAGGCCTGTTTAACAGTTTGTCAAGATATTTACATGAATCTTAATGAGGAAATTCATATGTAAATATTTGAAAGTAGGAAATAAGGGATTTTTTTTTGTTCTCTTTTTTTGTTTTTATTCATCGTAAGTTTAAGGCTGTAACTAATAAAGCTGTCTATAAGAGGGTAAATCAATACAATGACAGATGTAGCTGCTTGTGTTGGTGCTCATTTGGGTGCATGTTTTTGAGACGTGTCCTCAGGTAGCTGGTGCTGGGACGGGATGCTAGGCTAACTGTAGCGAGAGAGTGAGCGCTCGGAGGCCTGCTGGGTTGTGAACTCTCTGCCATCGTTAACACACCGGTTGTTGTTGAATTATTTCAGCTCGACCTACGTTTCATTTTCAATCAGTGAAAGTGACACTGCGTGACTTCTGCAGTGTAATCAGTGCAGCGTTAGCAGCAACTAACAAATGTTTTCATTATCAATTAATCTGCTGATCATTTTTAAGACTGATTAATTGATTGTTTAGTTTATAAATTAAAACTTTATGCTCTGGTAGCATACTGTTTGTCAACTGGCTAATTGATTAATTAATTAATCATTTTAGGTGTAACATCTACAAAACAAACAACTTCATAGACTCTATTTCTGAGTGCTGTGGAGACAGAACCTGCTAACAAAACAGAGACTGATCCTATGATTAAAGAATGTATTAAAATAACAATTATTGCTGGTACAATTTTGTTGGGACGATACATTTAAAGCCGCGACAAATTAAACTCATTGGTCTGATGGAAATGCTGCAATCAAAGGTCAAAATCTCAAAATTTAAAATGAAATATCTGTGATGTCACCATAATTCAATGTCACATTATTGACACAATTGTCAATTATAAGAACTACAAGATGATTATTCAAGAAAATATTTGGCCATTAGCTGCCGCCCTACCCACAAGACTAACATTATACTGTGTTTCAAGCATTACGCAAAGAATAAGCATTAGCTCAAAAATTAGCTTTGGTGAGTAGTTACTTAGTAGTTGAGACAATGTGAATTTATTTTCACCTATAGCTGCTTTGGTTGAATCAAATCATCATCATCTGATATTTAGAGAGACTTCTCTACAACCAGAAGGTCACAGGTTTGATTTCTGCTCCACCAGACACAGGATGTTTGAGCTGCCTGAAGCTGGACACTGAGCTTCTACCTGCTGACAAATCTGTCTGGATGCAAGTGTCAGCTAAATGCCTGAAATGTAAATTAAAGTGTCAGCTAAACGCCTGAAAATGTTAATATAAACATGATTCTTCTCTTAGGCAGGGTGAGGTAAGCCGAATGTTGCTTTAGAGACCACAGTGCATGCAGTGGACAAACACTGGATTTAGAAAGCAGCATCCAAATAGTATGTAAATCATTACTAGCAACCTTATTGTTAGATATAAAAAACAACAGTGCTTTGTTTCCTTTGTGCATGTGTTGTTGAAGCTCGCTGTAAGACAATACTGTTTCATTAAATACAGTACGTCGTAGTGCAGAGAGACAAGAAAAATCAGTAAGTGAGTAGGAGGCCGAGCTCAACATGCAACATCATTTATGAGCAAGATTAAATCCCAGGACGTCTCATTTACTAGATATCTGTTCCTGAGAAGCAGAAGGAGGCTGTTTTAGCTTGTGAACACTTTTCATATCTCCAAAATAAGCTTTAACCCAAATGTTACATATGTGAAATATTATACTGTATTATAATATACCTGTGTGCAATTCAAAATGAATGAATAGCTGTCTGGACCGGTAGAGCAGCAAGACGTATCAAAAGCCATGCCTATCATTAGACTACTGACTAGAACACAGACGGAGGTATTAACAGAATCCCATGACGAATCTACATATATTTATATAGAGGCCTGAAATGTTAACTTAAATATTCCAGGACTTACTCTGGTTCTGCCTGATTGTAGGAACCCTGATTGTTCCCCACAGTGTAATCAGTGAGAGGGACAGAGGGTTATCAAGCTGAGATGCTTAAATAATTATGTAAAGTGATTGGGAACACTCCCCTCCGATAAGTGGGTCGACCTGTGTGCTCCTCTTTCCCAAAAACCTGACAGGATGATATTTTGCTCTCATTATAGTGATGAACAGATTTTAAATACGGTGACATACTGTACGTGTCCATGTTAACTCAAACCTGTAATAACTGATTTTTTTTGGCCACTTGGGGGCAGCAGAAACGAGCTGTAAACACAATGTTGACTTATTATCTGAACTTATCGGTAAACAGTTGCTTATTTATTTGCACATCCAGTGGTTACGGAGCAACATTATCATTCATTTTGAGTCGTGTTTCTGTCCACATGACAAATATTAATCCAATGTTCACTCTTTTTTTTTTTTTTTTAGCTCTGTTTTTGGTCATCACCAGCTCCTGAGGGAAATCTTCACCAGCTGCGTCGGCTGGGTGTTTGGCGCTGAGCAGATCACGCACAGTGAGTCTGTAGGAGTTGAGGGCTGAGAGGAGCTGCAGATTCAGCTGGTGATTCTCTGTAGGTTCATGAAGATGAGCAACCTCTTTCACGTTGTTGTTCAATGCCGCTTTAAGTATTGTTTAATTTGACAGCATGACACGGGTGTGTGATCGCTCCTTATGATTTTAATTCTATTTAGAGTTTAAAAAAAGCACTACATTTTTATTTCAGCATCAAAGCCAGCCAAAGCATAGTGTGATCAAAACAAGAGAACTACTGTTTGAAACTAGTTAAAATGCAGTGGCTCTATAAATACACTTTAAGGGACTTTAATCTTTGAATGGTTCTTATACTGATAACTGTTTCGTATTTTGTTGGCAAGCCCTTCTACATACATGCGCCACACCATTATCTCAGGGTGTCTTTTATATTTTTATAGATTTATAGAAGCAGAATCTGTGTAAAGACACAAAGAACTTAAAGAAAGAACTGATACTAAAGGTGTGTGTGGTTTACCTGAAGGAGTGGGACATCTTGGCTGGTCAGCTTTGCTGGGGCTCTTTGCAGAGGAGGAGGATGGAGTGGTCGAGGGCCTCTCGAACAGTTTGTCCTCCATGTTGGCCCTCTTAACGTAAACACACGACTTCCCCAGGAGCACAATACTGTTCAACACTTTGAGTGTAACCAGCCTACAGAGGGAGAGGGCTGCGGTTAGCAGTTGCATTTCTGGCCACAAGAATCAAAAACTCTCTCCTCTTCCAAAACAACTACCGCGGCGTTGCAGCAGGCGACAGTTGAAACTATTTTGACTGGAAAATAAGAAATTATGACTTTGACAAAGCATCTACTTTAAGCTTTAATTTGCACAATCAATAATCAGAATATTTGCAAACATGCGTTGATTAACTATAATAATAAAAATAATACATTTTATTTACAGAGCACTCAGGCACTTAATATTGTGGAGATGTTGACACTCAAAATAATCTGTAATAATTTAACATTCTTGATTATTATGCTGCACTGTTGACTTTCAATAATTTGGTTGATCTATTCAGCACTGAGCTGTAAAGTTTGGTTCATTTGGATCAAAACAAATACTTATAATGAGGATTATCACTTAGTCATAAGTGAAGAGCTGTTATCACAGTGCTGAGATGTAGCAGAGTTTTCACAGTGCTGTCTTGAGCTGGGACACAGCTATAATGAATCTCCTCTACCATCTGGTTTCAGTCGCCTCCGTTCACATCCCACCACTGACACCAGGATGTTGATGTGCACCATCCTTCTGTGTTTCTGGGCTTCGCTATAAGGCCCAAACTCTGACACTGTGATGAGAGAAAGACGGACACATTTGGGTCTGTGGACCACCGCTCGCTGTGACAGGGTGTTTCGGACTGAGAGCGTGTCAGCGCGGCTGAGTCTTCGCCAAGGCACAGCGCTCTGGTCAAGCCAGAGCTATTTTTAAATCAGGGGGTGGGGAGGGCCAGAGATGGCACTAGAGATGACAACATTGTATTCTTCACCCTGAGGGAAACTCTTTAATGGTACGAGCCCGATGGGATCCGGCAAATGAGAATGAGCGAGGGTATCAGCAGCTCAGCTCAGGGAGAATGTGAGGCCACAGTGTTAATGCTTATGTAACTGTGTATGTCTCTGAATCTGAATGTGTGTTTATGACAGCGCCTGCATGTGTTAGTGTGCAAGCATGTCAGTACAGTGGACATGTTTGTGTGAGAGTCTCTGTGCATATTTGACACACTATAATTGTAAATAAAAAACTAAACATTTAAATATTCAATTATCAATGACTAAATGAAGACAATGTTACGATTGAATCATATGGAAATATAGATTTTGACCTGCATCTCAATGGTTTAAGCCTGCAGTTCAATAAGGTAAGGGAGTGAATAACTGCATATATCTTATTAATGTGCATGAAAACCTTAGACAACCAAATTCAGTTTTAGCCTTTAAACCTTCTCTTGAGCTTATTTTATACAGTCTGATTATAATATATGCAGCAAATGTAAGAAGAAGAAAATGTCATGTTCAGTACAACAAGCACAGTAATACGAGGCTTAAAAGTTCCCTCAGTTCTGGATGCTGGGCAGGGCAATCTACAAATATATCCTGCTGTAATATTAGTAATACAGAACTAAAGACTTACCCGAGATAAAAGAGGAACACACAAGTGTACGACAGTGCTCCCTGCACCTTCACCGAACTCATCACCACTCGGATAAGCTGTTAAAACATTACAAAGCAGAACAAATTGAAATTTTAACTTAGTGAATCAGATGAAAAAAATCTAATTTGAATGATAGTGAGAACCATGAAGCAGCTATTTTCAGCTAGTGGAATTAAAGTTTGAAGTTTGGAGGAAGTTCTGGTTAATGCTTGTGTGCCAATGACTAACTCCTGTGGTATTTAGTTTCTGAATAGCGACAGACTGCAGGCTTTCTTACCAGAACAGCCAAAGGCAGAGGGATGAAGCCCATCCTCCTGGCCACTGAGTCACTGTAGTCAGTACAAGCCTACACAGTGACAGACGAGCACAGATTATAGCACTCAACAAAACCGCATTGATTAGCTGCGTAGGCTCAGTGCTGTTTATGCAAGTATAACGACGGTGATATGAAAAACAGACACTTGCTTACATTTTTCTGTCGACTGCTGACGAGATCGAAGGCCAGACTGGCTCTGTATTCACTGTACACCTGCAGGGGAGGCAAGATTAATAATGGAGTATGAGAAAAGTAGGAAAGCAACGGACCACGTACAGTATTATACATGTGCTATATGTGACAAGGTGATAATGGATGACTGTTTGAGAAATAATGAACATCAGGTTCGGTCCTTACATCTGCAGTGATGTCGTTGAACTTCGTGATGAAAGCGTGTTTAATAATGTCAACGGCAACTTCAGAGGTGACGACCATAAACACATCAGGGAACAACACCCACAGATGGTCTGAAGAAAGACAAACAAGAAGAAGAAAGACAAACTGTAATTTATGCTGAGTAAGAGAGAGTGCATATACTCCATCCCTCGATACTGTGTCTACATTCTGCCCACAAAATACAAGGCTCCAGACACAAGGAGCTGTAGTTATTAAGGTGCTGTGTCCATTGGTACTGAGATTTTCTGAGCCAGTATTTGATCTGGTGACACTTACAGTTACAGTCTTAGCTAATACTATAAAGAAACAAGAGTCAGGTGTTCATGGTTTTATTTGCCACCTGGAGGAAGTGGAAAAAGCTGAAACACAACACGGACATATTTCCACCTAACAAATGCATCTCGTGGCTGTTGAGAGCGGTGAGACTGAGCCACTGCAGCAGCATGTGCTTATTGTGCTCATGTGGTAGGGTTTTGTTTTTCTGTTGCTTTTGTTTTTGTGATGGGTCCGGTCCTTCTGTTTTTCATGGATTTATTTCTGTCAGTTTAGTTTTGGTGCTTGGTTTAGGTGAGAGGAAGGACAGCAGATCCTATGACCCTCTGTGGGTTGGTCTGAGTGGCTTCCCTTCTGTTTGTTACTGTTGTCTGGCCCATCAGCCTTTTGTGCTTTTAGTCTGCTGTTGATTATGGTAATTTTCTTCAATTGTTTGTCTATTAATAAACAGAGGGTTTAGTTTTGCTGCAGCAAACTGACTCCTGTGATTATGTTGGACGGCTGTTTTGTTGAGGAACCTCGTTGGGGTCATAACACACGATGAAAAACCAAAACAATGTCACGCAAGTCCTGTGACCCAACATACCAACATATTTAGAAGTGCAGCTATAATAAAATTATAAAAATATCATTATAATAATGTATCAGATGACAAAATGTGACAATGTGGAAGAGGTCGCTCATGGTGATGAAACAGAGAATTATCACCCGAATCAGTTCCCTTCGGCTTCATGCTTTACTGAGCTTTATAGTGAGTTTCAGATCATTGTTTAGCTCTTCAGTCTGCAACACTAGCGAACTGGTTCACTCTCGCTTCTCTCATAGTGTTATTTTCAGCTGGAGCAGACAGCTGTTTGCTCTAAAAAATCCACTGTGCACTACCTGCTCACCATCAAACAGCAGACAGAAAATAGTTAGCGACTAGCTGGTGAACAGAGTAGAACATTTACAGCCACATATTTCCCTCGGGAGTTGGTATAGAACAAAAACAAAGCTAAAAGGAGAGTGAATATTAGACTTACATTCCTCAAGGGGACGGGAAGACAACTCTGTATGAACAATAACGCTGCTCCACAACTGCAAAAGCAACTGTTTGCTAACATGTTTGCTATCTCAGCTTAAAAGTTTGCAGATAAAGCAAAGACAGTGCACCTGACCACAAACTGGAGCGCTGCACTAAAGAGTCTGAATCCTTTAGTAAATGAAGGATTTTAGTTTTTTGACTTTTACTAAATTTACAAATGTTTTCACTTTGTCATTATCGGTTATTGAGTGTAGAGTGATGCTGATTGAAAATGGTGATTTTATCCATTTAAAATACCATATGTTTCTTTGGAACCAGTACAGTCAGTTTACTTAGAGATTATAACTAATATTTTACAAAATGCCGCCATACTTGCACAAATGTCTTAAATAATGAATGAGCAAAACAGCTTTGGCTCCTATTTCATCCATTTCAACTATTAGAAGTGTTTAGTAGGTAATTAGCTGAGAGCAGGTGCTTCTGTTTCTGCTGTATAATGCAAACAAATAGGTGCAGGCACCATGAAAGCAGCATGGAAGATAAGTAAATTACTGGAGACTTGTGATTTGTATACCTCTTTAGCAACAGAAGGCTGTAGCTCTGCTGGTATTAGTACATCAGTGTTATGATTTCAGCTGACAGGCCACGTCTGTCATCTACTGTGTCTCTGGCTTTGAGACTGTCAGGAGGAGCTGACTGTTTTCAGAAAGCTGTCACACAGAAACACTCGGCTCTCTTCCCCCGCTCTGCTCTGTCTCATTCACTGATGTTTGCGGGGGGTTAAACACTCCAAGGTGTTGCAGTGGGTCATCTGTAACAGCACGGAAGGAGCTGCTCAGCATACTGAATTTTTTTTACCCACGACAAGCACCGACCCTTGTGTTGGGATTTCAAACTATAGTGAACGCACCTGGCGTAGCCTGATATCTGTTAACTGTCTATGAAATAAGTCTATGAAACCGTAGTTTGAGACCAATAATTACCTGCGTTCCACGAGAACTGCTCCATATTCCTGAGACAGACGATGAGCAGGAGAACGTAGCTGGTGAACCGCTCTTTGATATCTGCAGGATAAAATAATCAAATTTGCAATTACAGTTCCTCAACTCTGGAACAACCTGGAAGAAAATGTGATTAGTAAAGACTCCATCTTCATTCTAGCTGCAACAGAGCCGCATTTACCCACACTTCCTGTCCTAATCAGGGTTTCTGCAGGGTGCGCCAAGTTAACTTTAAGACTTTTAAAGATCTTCTTAATACCCCACAGACTGAAATTTAATACATGTTTTACAGTCAGACTGGCAGAAGTATTAAAGTATGATGGAAAACCAACAAGAACGGCTTGGAATTATTCATTATTATACCATATTTTTCAGGAGTTTAACGATAACTACTGATGATATAATTAATCAAATTGATGCAACCTGGACCAAAATAAGTGGCAGAAAATTGATGAATAGATTAATCATTTAAATATGTTCATCTAAGATCAGTTATATTTTTTTCATTTTCAGACTTTTCCAGACATGCAGATGTCCCTTTTTCCTCTATTTATGTTTCTGTTCTTAACATTCTCATTTCATTTTCTTTAGAAGGTTTCTATTCTTTTAATTTGCATTTTAATGTTTTCATACTGTTTTTTTTGCTGTTCTTTTTTTTTTTTAATGTTTTTTATGCATTATGTAGAACACACATTACCCTCATGTATGAAATGTGCAATGCAAATAAACTTGGTTTGTTAATGCTGTGTATACTGCATGTGTGTTAAAACGGGTGATCCTAAAAAGGTTAATTTGTCATCAGTCAGTTTTATTGTGCAGCACTTTACTAAAAAATTATGCAATGAGATAAGTGAAAGAAGTTACAGTCGCTTTAATCTGCGTCAGTATTACAGACTGTAAACATCCATCTAGACACAGCTGTAAATGTTTACAATACCATTATCTGCACTGATAATACCATGCTAGTTAGGACTAAGCTCAGCTCCACAAACAGGCAACAAGATGTGAGTGAAAAGTGAGAGGGAAATCTTATTCTTCTGCTGTCATTAGAATACAGTTAGAGTGACTGAAAAAAAACAACAACAACAAAAAAAAAAACAAGCTGCCTCTGGGGATGTAAGAGGAAATGCACACATAATTAATCCTATAGCAAAGTCTGTACTCTTCTTTCAAAGCCAAATGGATGGATTCATAAAAGGTTTCTGTGTAAGGATGAGGAATTAAGCCTTAAATAATTCCCTGTTTTGAGTTTCTATTGTAGTTTGATGCTAAACATCTCATCCAGAATCAAGGACTGTCAGTCACACATCTATTCCATCCATCCACATAAGAAAAAAAACAAAACAGGAAAAATGTTTTCAATTTAAAGTATGTCTTTGACTATCTTACCACTGTTGGACATTTGGAATAAGTTGTTCTTCTCAAATTTCTTGAACACGCTTCCTTTAATCTCCACAAACTGTTTGAGAGGGAGCAGAAACGCAAAGGAAGAAATGCAGTTAGCAGGATTTATGATACAGACAATACGACCTATAATGTTGCAGCTGCATTTCATCATTAACATGACAAGTTTCATCTCGACAACGGAGCGAAGCTGCTTAAACTACCACATCAAGCCGCTTGTTGTGTACTATAATATCTTAGGTGTGCGCTGTATCTGTATACATTTGTGTATGTGTACTGACGTTGTTGGACATCATGATGGTGAGCAGGGACTTGTTGTGGGAGTTGAAGGCGACGTTGAGGGTGGAGGCTTGGACCATGATGAGGATGGCATGTAGGACTGAGAGACAGCCACTCAGGAAAACAACTAATTTATAAAGCAGTGAATACCTGCTATAAGCAATGCAACTTAACAGTTAAACAGACAAGCTCCTGACCAAAACAACACTTTGATGCCTAAAAATGTCTCCTGTGACATCAAGAGTTTTGTTCTTGTGAAATATTCTTGAACAAGAAAAAAACTTTTAATTGTCCTAATTGTAGGGATGACAGACAAGTTTAAGAAACTACAGATAAACAGAAGTTACAGTGCACTGACCTTGACTAATGGGCTGTTTACAACTGTAGTTCATCATCCTTGCTCCAGACCAGCAAAAATTTATCACTTTTTGCCTTTTGTAGTTCCTGTGTTTCTGTCTAGCCAGAAGAAAATAAAAACAAAACTAATTCTAGTGCCTGTTAACCAAGTTATGCTTCACTTAAAAGGCTTTATTTATCTTCTCCAGTGGTCATAAAGAGAGTTAAATATGAGCATTACATGATGCTATAACTGTACATTCACTGTTAAAAATCAATTTTGGAAAGAGATGAAGACTCAAATCCCTGAAATATTTTGCTACTGATTTGAACCAGAAGGATACAGACATAAAAGACGGCCATGAAGAAGTGAGGGATGACTCCTATACTGTCTCTTTTCCGTTCTTTGGGTTCTGTGGCCGTCCAGTACAGAGCATCCAGGATGTCTTGACCAAAGGAGGAGAAGAGGCGGTCTGCCACCTGGCAAAGGAAGTGCAGATAAGGTCATCATAAGATAATAATACTATGTATTTCAATCCTCATCTTACCTACATACTCTGATAATGTTCTCTGGTAGTTGGTTTTTGTCATCACTTTGTTTCCAAAACAAAATCTATATTAATTGTGCCATCCCGAGATTATACCCGAGGTCACTAACAGGCGGACCGTTCTGTCTGGACCAAGACCTATAAACTATGAAAACTTTGACGGAGTGTCGTGTCTATTTCAACCAGCGCAGCCTTTCCTGCCTTTACGGCTCTGGTCATGTGATCAGCCAATCATTGCAACTTGAGTCATAAGAGTGAGACACAGGGGAGAGACTAGATGGGTGAAGTTAGTGAGGAAAAGGAGGTGTTAAAGCTGTTCAACTGTTAAGATGTGTTGAGATTGTTTTTTTATAAGAATGGTTGGTTAAGATGTGATAAAAATAACAAAAAAAAGAAGAAAAAAAGGAAACTCAAGAAACACATTTTATTTAATTTTTCTGAAATATAACTAGGATTGTAACCTTTAATTTGCAATTCAGGCATTTATGTTCCATCTCATCACCTGCCAATTTCACCTATTTCCAGTTGACAAAGCGGAAACACTGAATCGCTTCAGCTGCAGCCTAATTCATCGGCTGTTTTCCATTTTGCAGCCTTAATAATAATAATGATAATAATAATAATACTACAGCCCCTTAGGTGAGCAATATGTAACTGAGCGCGAGTGATTCAACCCGTGCAAATTGTTGTCACAGAACCCTGGAGCAAGGCACCAAACCAACTGCTTGCTCTCTATACATAAGTCATCAAACCAACAGAAACAAATTCACATTGATGTATTTCTGTATTTGGACCATTTGGGTTAAATACATGCTGAACCAGAGGAAAGATTTATAAACCAACACAGGTAAAAAAAATCAGAAACTGTGTACACAGACTGAAGGTGGAAAACTAGAAACGTACATACACAGAATCCTAAAAATGTACTGTACATCTGTAAACTTAGTCTGCCTGAGTCTTAACGTCCTCTCACAGTGCAGGGGCAGCCGCTGTATTATAACACATAGCCATTAAGCATTTAGTATTCAAAGAACAGACATCTGCAGGTTTCTTGTTATTGTGTAAATACCTGAAGCGATGCTGTATACATGTCAGATATTAGTGTGTAAACTGCGCGGTACCTCCAACATGTTGTAGATGATGTAGAGTTTGATGACAGACTGTCCTCTGATCAGGTGGTACATCATGGAGTAATCGACGTAATGCATCATGGAGAAGCACAGCACCAGGATCAGTCCCTTCAGCACGTCACACACCTGCGCTGGCTGCAGCAGGCGCGACCCGCTGACAACGCACACACAGAAACACACAAAAACATCAACTTGTGGCGTCTATACTGACACTTGGAGACATTTAAAGAACATTTTTTTGCACGTTTGAATGCAGACTTGCATGCTGACATACACATTGTGCAGTATATCCATAGATAACATGCACACAAAATAGCCTGTCATACTGTCTGAATGAACAGTTAAATGTGTTTACACCAACATATAACATATGTATATACAGTAGGGCCCAAAAGTGTTTCCTATTCACTGGTCTCATACTGCTGGACCGCACTGTATATGCTGACAAACACACACATTTTTACCAAGCAAAGATATGACTATGATTGCATGAACACATACATATATCTACAACATTGACACACACATTTTTTTCTCAAACTTGGCATCATTAATACTTCACTGGTGGACCCCTGATTTAATACACTACCAGACCAGTACCACTGTTTACTGCTTGTTATTAAGGCTTTGAATGATCTCTGCTATTCATCCCATGCTAGGAAACAGTAGGGCAACACATACTGGGATAAATAATTCATTTCTGTTCAAAATGAGATAATCAGCATAAAGGAAAAGGAAACAAGTAGTGGTAAGACAAAAAACACAAGATGAAATATTAAAGCTAGTATCTCCTTCATTCTAAAAGTCATCTCTTTATAAGATTTATCTCCTTTAATATGTTTCTGTTTTGGTTCAACGCTTCTGCTCCTGTAAGCTTAAATCTTTGTTGTTCTTATCTTCCAAACAGACTGCATAACAAAAACTTCATATCTGTTTGGAGGTTTATCTCCATGAAAAAATACCTTTTCTTTAACAAAAGAACTACAGCATTTTGGACAGAAATGTTTCAAATAGTGTTGGACGATCAAGTAAATAGAAGAAAACACTCAGGCTAAAGCTGTCACATACTGCAGGAGCGGCAAAACGTGTCTTTTAATGGCTAATAATGTGTTTCAAACATGTGCAGCTTTCATAATTAATGGCAGTGGCAGCTTGGGAGCATGTTAAGAGGAGGGCTGACAAATCCATAGAACCAGTTATTTACTATGACAGGGATAACTGGGAAGAGCCAGAGAGAGATTAATTCCAACACATCCTGGATATTTCCCACGTCAGCTGTGTGACTGGTCTATATGTCTACGACCACCCCGGAGAACAGCAGTAAAAAAGGTTTTCATCTACTTACCACAAGGGCTGATTACTGTCCAAAATCAGCACCAACATAGAGTTTAATGAAGGAAACGGTCCCTTCTGATGCTTACCTGCTGTTAAAACAGACTAATTACTCACTGTTTCTATGTTGGCTGTTTACCACACTGCGACAAACACTAATTGCCATCGATAACAGCTGTCTTAATATTGCCAAAGTTTAACACTATTTTACAAATACTACTTAATAACTTTCCACTACATCACTATAAACCACATGGACTGACACTTGACCAACCTATTAGTGCACAAGACATCATTACCGTCATTAGTTTTGGCTGCTGTTGATTAATCTGGCTTCACATCAACAGGACCACTCCTCACCCTTTACACTTTTATAAAAACATGAGAGAGGTAAAGATATTGTGTTTCACAGGGTCGATGTTGAAGGGTGTGGTAGGTGTGGATATGTGAACTATTTTAGGATCTGACTCCAAGCTGAGTGAGGAAAAAGGCCCCGAGTTTAGAAAAATGTGTAAATTAGCTTAATCAAGTGTCGCTGTCTTCTGAAGCGATGTGCAGCTAAGCACAGAGCTGTGAAGAGAACGGGATGAGATGAACAGCTGTGCCTTTTTGTCCAAAGCATGAAAAACAATGATTGCCTTCATAACCACATAAATGTTACTGTGAATACACAGTGAATATACACTACAATATACACTGAATATACACTACATTTCATTAAAGATCTAATTCATCCCTGTAAAACACGATGAGGTGAACCTTGATAAAAAACATATAAGCATTATTGTTTTCTCCTGTATGTATATTTACGATAAAGGAAACAAGGCAAATAAAAATGCACAAATAGACTGATTTCTTTTGCTAATTATGGCTCCATCCAGTGGTCAGGTCTGAAGCCATTCATTATAAAAGAGGAGCTGGTCCAACACAACAAAAGCTTCAGTCCTAAACATTATCTACTTCTAAGTTTAGTTTCTTCCATGTGATTTTACGATTTCTGTTCAGTGCTGAATGTAAAAACAAACAAACAAATAAATAAATAACTTGTGCTGTCTGAGGTCAGAATCAGAATAGAGAGAAGTGAGATGGCAGAGAGAGCGTGACTTAGTCAAAAAATAAGCATAAAATGGGACTGCAGCTGAAATAACATATGAAAAATTGTTTTAAAAACAGTTAAATCAGACATGAATAATAACCAACACTGGGGCATCAACTAATGATTGTTTATATTATCAATTAATGTATTATTTAGTTAACAAAATGACAGAAAGTTGTCCATGACAAGCTCAGGTGTCGCCTAAAATGCCTTATTTTGTTTGACCAACAGTCAAAACACAAAACCAAAATACAAAGATATTAAATTTACAGTGACAAAAAACAGTAAAAGTAAGAATCCAAATTTGAGAAGTTGAACATTTATATTTGTTAAATGACTTAATAATCAATTATCAAAGCTGCTGCAGACGGATTTCTGTTGATCGATTAATTGAATAATGTGTTCACTGTTGCAGTTGAACTTGTGTTGGTGAATAGCAGCTTTGGTATTCAGGTAGTTAAGTTGCTATCAGACATAAACCTCCTCACACAGCATCTAATTCTGAACAAACAGCTCTCTGGATGCAAAGCTGCTGCAGCCTGCACAAAGCAGTCCTCACAATCTCTATTCTATAAGCGTTATCTCCATAACACACATGAACATTATGTTTGAGTGCAGTCAGCTATGTGCTGCATTCCAAGTAGCCATCACTATGTGCCTTTCATACTGTATTAGCCTGATACACAGGATTAAAACTCAGGGCCAGGGAAAGAAGAGAAGCTTCATTTCTGATAGAAAACCTTGTTAGAGAAGCTGACTGCTGAGTAGAATCTAGCCAATATGCTTCTGTAGAGCAGCTGGGGATTTCAGTTTTCCTCTCCCTTAAATATTACTGCAGAGAGATGCCCTCAAACGAGCCAAATCAGTTCCAAACTGCTCCAGAAAAGCTGCCCAGTGACCAGCAGTGGAAGATCTGAATTTAGTAGGCAGCCCTCCAGTTTGAGCATGTGCAGCTGTATCACTGACAAGCAACACCGTGATGAGAATGAGCATGCACTCTCAGCAAACCTTCCTTGGATGAGTTTCGAAAAAAACAAAACAAAAACAAAACCCAGGACTTATGAGGAACCAACATAGCTGCTTTGCCTTGGAGAATGGGACATGATGTGCAGTGCCAAGCTGTATATTAACAGACACAATGGAGATGAAGAGAGACTGGTGAATAAATGTGGAGGCCGGTTCAGGACAGTGATAACATTAATGAAGCCCTGGCAGGCCGGTGGGAGCGTACCTGCTTCTTCTGCAGTAGGGGCATGTGCGTGCCCTGCAGGGGGGGAGGAAGGCAAGGGGAGAATCAGACAGATTCAGAGAGGGTGAGGTGGGTAGGAGGAGAGGCAGCGCCCATCAGAAGGGGTGGGGGACAAACGCCTTGTAGCTGTACTGCACCGCTTTTTAAATCCAATATTACATACTTTTTAAAAAGTATAACTGCTTGACATTTTGGTTAATGTGTATTCAAAGTAAAAACTATTGTTAATAAAAGCTAAAAGCTAAAGCTAGCTACAGAGTATTGGGACTGGTAACAACCAGTACTTTTGTTTTCTAGATCTTCTGTATTAACTCCTTACTTTTAAAGACCTTGAAATATTATCAGATTAATTCACAGATTTCCCAGAAATGTACAGCAAAATCCTGAAGCCTGAACTAACAACAGTGCTTTCCTTTCATCTAGACAGCAACATAATCCTGGTTAGAGCTACATCACTAATAAGCCGAACCTGGACTGTTGGGATACAGGAAGTCATGGACAGAAACCAGAGTCAGAGTGGCTGGAGGGTTTATGTTTATCATACATGGAAGAAAAAAAAATATAAACTCATATACCAAACAGAAGTGAGTCAAAAAAGCATCTATTTGTGTGTGTGTATCTATACATATGATAATCTTCATTCACATGATGCATATATTGTACATGTCTAGATTTTGTCTTTGCTTGTGAGTATGCTTTGTATCATGATAATGGCAGTCATTATTTCAGCTAGCATTTTGGCTAACCCTAACTCCAGACCAGAATTGACAAAAGAATTGCTCACATTGCATTGGGAAAAAAGTTATATATATATGCACATGTACAAAGAAATGGTAATACCAATTAATGTCCCCACTCGCACTCTCAAATTGATTTGCAGTTTCATAGGTCAAAGTTGAGCCACACTGAGGTAAACAACGTGAGATTCATCACTTGAATCTGGAATTCTGGTGTGGCCACAACTGTACAATTCTCTACTTGCCAAACACAGATGCTGCTGCATCTGGGAGCGTTTTAATAAACACAGGGAACCTGCATGTGGAGTGTGATTGTATTTAAAAGTTTTGTACAAATGATCAAATGGAATAAAATTATTTTGTTTCCGAACAAAGATGATAAACTGCTTTAAGTCCTTTCCTAAAACATACTTTTATCTGAGAGCTTTTCCTGGTTTTACCTTCCCTTGAAGTGTTTCATTTCTCTTAAAATGACCCTGTACTGGGTCTTATGCTCCTGACTGTTTTAATTGTTTTATCTGTTCTCTTTGCTTTGAAATGTATTGATTTCATTGATTCTATTCTATCCATGTCTTTTTTTAAAAGGTGCTCTATAAATAAAGATTATTATCGTTATTCTTCTCATTATCATTATAAACTATCAGGATTTTGACAATGAGCAAGACAGTTGCTGTAATTGTGCAGCCAGCACATCTGCAGGCTTGTACAGATGTGCATTTATACCTGTAGCTTGTGTGCAGCCGTGTGATTGAATCTTATATAGGAGAACCCAAAGGTTTATTTTAAGTCTCTATATAAAACTGTGGACATAATTGTACGGTATGCGCCCATGTGGCTGAGTATGTGTGTTTGCGTGTGTTTAGGCACTGACCTGAAACCACAGCATGGCAGGGTGAGGAGGCGGAGCAGAGCCAGCAGCACCCTGAGGGGCAGCAGGGTGAAGACGTACAAGAAGGCATCCACACACAGGAAGAAGCCAAAGATCATCAGCTGGAAAAGTCACACAGCAACACCTCTGAGTCAAACGTGTGAACAACAGGCAGTAAGCAAAACCTCCAAGTTAAACAATGATCATAAGTTGGAAAGATACAGTATAGCCTGCGGACACATTTACTCATCATCTGGAGAGAGTATTTATCTGTGTCAAACAAGGACAAGACCTATAAATACAATAAGACGATGAAAAAAGGATGCGTGAACATCAGATGGAGAGATTCACAACAGTTTCTTCTATAATTTCTTTCTGAAAAAGTAACGTCTCTTATTTTCTTCACACACCTTCTGTCTCTTTTCCATCAAAGGAAAGAACTAAAAACCAGACCTAAAGCCAATTACGTAGCACACATACCTTCACAGTCTCCCATAAACGAAGAGTCATTGCCTTGTCATTTTTTTTTTTTTTTTTAAAAAAGGAATATTTTACAAGAAATAAATTTAAGCCATCTGAGGTTTTCTTTCTCCTACTTCTGACTGGAAAAATATGAAAGCACTGAGGTGAGTTTTGGTGGAAGCTGGTGGGAGGGTTTGTCTCTCATTGGTGGATTATTCTGAGTGACTTTTCTTGGGGCCTTGTCAGGTACCCATGAAGTTGGTTAGTCTGCTTAACATAGTAAAGTCACTGAGGTCTTTTATGTTTACACACATTCCTCTCCTGCCCCCAAGGAAAAGCCAAACCAGTAGGAGCTGTGTTGGTATGGGCTCGCTTGTTAAGACTTATTTCTTCTCAGAGAAGGTCCAGTCAACTCTGAAAATAATGTACAAAGACCTTTACACAACATGCAAATACACAGGATAGCCTCAATACCCTGATTGTATATTTTTAATGCATAATTATGCTTTAATAAGTTTGGCTTCATTTACTTTGCAGCTTCTCAAATGTGAATATTTTCTGTGTTGTGCATAATAGAAAACTAAATATATTCTGATTTGTCACTGTTGGTCAGAAAAGACATGTAAAGATATCGTCTTGGGCTGTGAGGAACTAAAATAGGCATTTTTCACTATTTTCTGATGGTTTATAAAAAAACCCACATAATTGATTAATAGAGAAAATAATTGGCAGATTGATTGATAATGAATTAATTGTTAGTTTCAGCTCTAAACAGGTGTTTCTATTATTTTGTCCATTTTGTTGAGTTGAACATTTTAACTTTTATGAAGGTAAAATTTATTGCAAGACTGTTTTCTTAGGATGCTTTTGTTTTAGTTAGGGGTATCAAATAAACTTGCAGCTAGTGTATACAGGTTATTGACAGGTAACACTGAGAAATGTTCCTAGAAAGAGTTCACAGGTCAGATCCATCCACATCTTATGAGCCAACACTGCCACCTGTTGACTCATGGGAAGAACAACAAAAATATACTGGTGTCAAGTGAATCAGGGCAAAATAAAATGTTGTTTTTACATAGTACTGTTATATATAGTTCAATCATAAGTACATTTTCGCTGTGTGTGTCATTGCAACAGTGTTTGTGTGTGTGTAGTTGAGATTGCAACTAATCATTTTCTTAGTGATTCATCTTTCCATTATTCTTTTTAAAAAATAATCACTTGGTCGATACAGTATAATGTCAAGAACAAGGACAAATACATTGTTTAGTCTTAAGTTGTGTTTTAAAATTACAAGCTTAATGTGACTAAATGTTCATAATCAAATATTCCATTTGTTACAATCATGTAAATCTTAACACTGAACAACTTTTTAATGGATTGTTGGATTCACTTGTCATCTCTATGCTTACACACTGTTTTCTTGACATACACACACACTATCACAGTTTTACCTGTTCTGTTGCTTTTATCCTGATTCTGTTGTAATTCAAAACCCTAACCAGGGACAGAGGCTGTAAATTACCTTCAGCTACTGTAGATGTATACATTACATCTGTTAGATTATTTTTCTGTATTCTAACAATGTTTATCTGTATGGTCCCTATTAAATAAACAATAAATAAATAAATGAAGAAAACAAGGAACTCTTCACTTATAAAACTTTAACCTGCAGAAGCTTTGGGATTTTTACATGTGAAACGGAAGGAAGGACTGAATTAACTAATCAGGTTCTTACATCATACATCCTACAGTGAGACTCTAAAGCTGTCAACTGACTCTGAAACAGTTGTAAGCTGATTCTTGTGGTCTGTAAACACCTTCTGTGTGCTGCTGGGAATGACAGCTGACAGATGGAGATAGCTGAAGAGAAAAGGGGTCAGCTGAGGTTGATACACTACCTTCTCCAGTTCCTTGGGAATACGCATGCATGTGTAAACTCTCTCTCTGCGCTCCGTGTACTTTGCCTCATTGTGTTCCAGGAAGTATCCTCTGGTGAGCTCTGCGCAAATGAAACGCGCCAACGACGGATCTGGAACAACATGAGAGCAGCGGTGTTACCACAAGGCCATTGTCTGCAACAATTACAACGACAGCTATCATCACAATGAGAGCGCCAACCTTTGGAGAGTCATACTGCAAAATGAAAACAGGAGGAAACTTCTCTGAATGATAAAAACTGGGGGTTTAACTGTATTTTTACATCTTGTAAAAGCTGACCATGCTAAATCAAGTTCTTTGTCAAACACAGTAGTTTTTTTCATGGCTAACTAGACCCTTTGTAATGAGGAGAGGTGACAAAGACAGTGATTTTAACTCTGGCATGGCATGGAAAATAATATTGAATTCTGTTATTCTGTTGACACTGTGTGAATTCACTTCAAAGGAAACAATGATTAAGAGAGGAGAACAGAGCTACAAAGTAAATAATTAATAAATAAATTAACAGAAATTTGATCTAAAATAACTTTCACAATAATTGTAGATTGTAGTAACAGAATTTGTATTTTGGACTGTTGGTTGGACAAAAGAAGCTTTTTTAAGACGTCATCTTGGGCTCTGTTTTTGAACATTTTGTAAATAAAACAGTTAAACAATTAGTTGAGGAAATAATCGGCAGAACAACCTGCAGTAAAGATAAAGAGAGTAAAATAGAGTAAAGAAATAGAGGGATTTGTAGCCGAGTAGCTGATTTTGTTGAATTGTCTCAGTCTGAGTGCCCCCATACTGTCTTCGCATTCTTTCCACTTGACTTCAACCCGTGAGAACTTGACAGATATGTCATGCTTCATAAGCTGAAGACAAAGATGAGCTCACTGTACATTAAACATCTCCTGACCTGGCGGTATAATGTTGGCTCAACTCGCAACAGTTTTGCTGTTAAAGTCACATGGAGAGCTGGAACACGCTGGGGTTCAATGGGCTCAGAGCAAAAAATATCCCATAGGTCCAAGTAAATTTAGCGTTTTCAGTTCAATTGTACATTTGACCGCCTGTGCAAATTTGCATCTTATCTTGGCAAGTGTGTTTAATATTTGTACTTTATACTGTCCAATATTTAATAAGTAGTGTTTGCCTAATGTGAGATGTCCCCTTTTATTGGTCTTGATTAGATGAATTCACAATGTGCACAGGGTCAAATAAGAATCATTGGAATCTGCAGGTCACATAAACTATACAACAGGTGACCCAGTTAGAAAACTCAGCTCTATTTCTACTGCAGACCGTTTTATCAGACTTTATCATATGCTTTTCTTTATTGTTGTTACCACACATGGTGCCTCCACAGTCTTTAGACATGGTTGTAAAGTTTGATAGCTGAGATTTCAGTGCACTGTAATCTGTGACCAATCCGATTCTGTGACGTTAGAGGATTACATGACAAGAACGGATCAACCAGATATCAACAGGTGAGAAGTATGGCTGCAACTACCTACTGTTTTCATTATTGATTAATCTGCAGATGATTTTTCAATTAATCATTTTGTCTACATGACCATTGTAATATTCCAGGACCCAGGGTGGCAGATTTAAATGTCCATGTTTGGCATTTTGTTTGAAAAATTAAAGCAATAAATAATAAATTATAAAAACAGATTCCAATTAATTTTCTATCAACTGATTAATTATTAAATAAATTGTTTCAGATTTAAACTTAAGGTTTCTGCTGTCATAACTATCAAAACTGGTGACACTCGTTATCTATAGGGATGTTTTTTTTCCTTCACAACTATGAAAACTTGTGATTTGTGATTCAATTATTTGTTTTACAAGCTAAAGGTGGAACATTTGAATGTCTTATTTTAACCCAACTAACAACGGCAGAATCCAGACATATGTAGTTCATCATCATATATGATGATGAAGCCTCACAGTGGAGATGCTGGAGTGCTTGGTAAATGTTTTGCCATTAATGCCATTTGTGCTTTTGCTGTTTCTGTAGGGGTTCATTAAGGTAAATCAAAAACTTTTGAAGGCAATTTTGTAGCACACGGACTTAAATTTAATTCCAAAAGTTTCTTACTTCTTAGCAAGTGCATAGATTTATTGATCTGTCAGTACTTCCCAGCTGTATATATCAATTATGCCTAATAATAAACTCAATTAACCATTAAACAAAACCCTAAACCTGGAACGCAGCAGAAAATGGATGGATAAATGTAAAACTCTAGATAATTTTAGAACTCTTTCATATCTTTAACTGTCTTTTTTGAGGGTTAGGGTTACTACTACAGTTTCTGCTATCATATATATGTATATAATATATCCGACCCTCTCTGTATCTATGGGGTCAGTTTTTTTTCCTTTACAGCTATCAAAACGTATAGCTTTGTCTAAACACTATAGGGGCACCAATTTTGGTTATAGTTAGTTAGTGACTATGCCATGCACCTACAAATGCCCAGCCCTCCTGCACTAAAACAACAACAACAAAACAAGCCTCTTAAAATGATTCATCCACAAGAACCCATCAGAAATTAAGGATGTTTTACTAGTGTAGCCCTTAGGTCTCACCTAGATCACGTAACAGACATAGTCGTTTCTCTTTCTATAGCTAATGGTGATGTACCTTAACTTGTGCAGTAGTAATATAGTTTATCTGAAATTTTATGTAACATCTGAAAAGTATGATTTTATAGACACCCTGAGGTGAAATGTGTAGTTAAATACTGTAACAGACATGTAGATTACAGATTGCAAAGTTTGCTGCTCAATGTTTTTAAGGCAGCAAACTTTAGACATTACTACTAAAGTAGCTACCGTAGATAGTGAGACGGAAGACCCAGAGCTAGTTTAAAAGAACTACTCTTTAGTGTCAGTCACATACTTGTTTTTACAGGCAGGTTTAGTGAGAAAGAGACAGATCATGATTAGTTAATCAAGCTAGCACTGACTGTAAACAACAGGCGGTGACAGCTCTCGGCTCTTTACAGTAAACTCTGAAGGTTTTCTAACTTTTTTAGCTTAAATGTTAGGGTTATCGTTAAACACCGTGTTAATGAAGTCGCTGCAGTATTAATGCTGAAGTACGCGGTGAGAAAACTAAAGTAACACACTAACGGCGTCTATCGTTTGGCAGCTGTAACAGTGGGAACGTCAGTAGTGGCGGAGGGGACCCAACGGTTACCTGCTGAGAGCTCCCGTTGCTCCCTCCTGACAGCGCTTATGTCGTAAACTCCCAACGTTTCCGGTAGTCCCGGATTTAAACCGATTTTGCCCGACTTGTGCAAATCCTCCCACGGTCGTTTCTGTCTTTTCTTGAGCTCAATTTCTGCTTCTTTCTCTTCTGACAGCTCGGTCCCCGACAAGTCCGCCATCTTTAATTTGGCCGCCGCGTCGCCCCGTGCAACGTCATCGCAGTGTAGGTAAAAAAATAAACGACGTCATAACGATAACCGTTACCAGGTAGATTCAACGATTTATTAAAAATAAATAAGAAAAGATTCAATGGTTGATTAAAAGTACACGAATAAAGATTAAACCGTTTATTAAAAATTAATACATAGTCAATAGTTTATTAAAAGTGAAGATTCAATAGTTCATTAAAAATATATAAAGATTCAATAGTCTATTAAAATAAGATAAATACAGGTCAAAGAAATAATACTATAAAAGTAAAGTAATAGAAACTAGAAGTAAAATTTAAAGGAAAGTTTGTCAGGATTTTGAGTAAAAAATTTTAAATAAATAGTCAAAATGTTGACATAAAATGTCAAAATTATGTGATACACATTCAATACAATTACATTTCTTATAAATTTCATAATTTTGACTTAGTAAGTCAAACTTGTTTTGGTACAATTGCTTCTGTGAGTTTTTTTTTTAAAATAACTTCTGTGCTTTAATCAGAAGTCATATGCATTATTTTGAGAACAACAATTTAGTTCTTTTACTTTTTTCTGGCTAAATTTCAAGTTGGTAAAGACACATTTAGTTAGGTAACAAGCCTCATTTCATGGTATTTTCAAAAACATCAGGCGATATTGATTAGATACATTTTCCTATGGATACTATTTAGAGACTTGTTTTTGTTTAAACTATTTTTGTGAAAGGTAAATCTACCCAAACCTAAAACTGAACTTTTCATCTGCACACCTTATGAGGTATACTTTGCCTACACTTGTTATACGGCACAAGGATCTTATTTCACCAACTCTAAGGTGGGCAATGACCTTATTTTCAATGTACAAATGTTATCAATAATAATAATAACAACATAGACAAAGAAAATCCCACATGCATGTGGATAGAATGGACAAATTCCCCTATGTAATTTTTCACAAGACTTGATAGAATATTAGAGTAATGATAATTTAAAAACACATGATATATTCATTTGAATATACAGTATGTATGATAATAATATAATGTGCATATATTTCTAATTATGTTGTGGTTTATTTTTTATATACTGTTTGCCCCTAGTATCACATTTTTTGTGGTACATATGTTGTACTATTTACTGACATCAATAAAAATGTAAAAACAGCAACAGTAGAAATAATAATAACGATAATTATTATGATAACAACAATAATAATGTTGTTTTTTTTAAATTAATGAATTTGGCTTTGCAGTGACACTGAATTGGTCATAAAAGCCTTTTGTTATTGTATTTTAGTGTCTTATGTCTTATGATGTCCTGGAGGAAAGAGAGAGAGGAATAACATGTAAGAAGAATGACAGAATAATTGAATGTTGTTGCAGTACCATGTCCTCCACTTGGTGTCGCCAAAGTTCCATCAAATTGTCTTGGATTTAAAGTCTACCCAACAACAGCACTGAGGCCCATTTCTACTGACTTATCTGGAGAACTTTGCTGAGGAGGACACAGAGTCCATACATATGTTCATGTCCCAGGTTTTAACTGGTTTCTCATCTAACTTGCTGGTTGAAACAGGCCCCGACATGTGAAGGGATGAACACAGAGAAGATGTATTAAATTAAGTCTAGATCTTATATAATATTTTACATCAAGCCTCAAAATTTTAATTTTAGGCATTGTTATCCAACACTGACATTTAGCTGCTCATCCAGCTGGTAAACAGTGTCAGCTACCTGCAAGTTATATGGGCAACACATTAAAGGTTAAATCCACAGAGATGCTATCAGATATCAGAATACGATCAGTACGATCCTTAACATGTGTAGTCATGTAGTGACCTTCATGTAGTGATTTCCCAGCATGCTTTCAATAACTTCCAAGGTGTAGAGAGGAAGGAACATGAACGTGTAGTTTAGTTGGTTTAATCAAAAGTGAATGTAGGTGCATATAAATGAACCCAGTGAGTCAATTAGTATTTGAATATTCTGAACGTGGCATGATTGTGGCCTCGTATTCAAAACACACGCACACGCAGTCTTGAGACTGCATTGCATTCTGGTCTATTGAGGGTTCTTTCAGTGTAAAAACTTCTGTCTTATTTCTGCCTCTTGTGCAACGAATGTCTTTAGGTATGATCAATAAATGGCAGCAGAAAATGACAGCTGCGGAAAAGAAGCTTTTGCTTTATTACTCTGAGCAACTGACGCCAAAATCTGAGGCTTAGATTTGATCACTGAATCATTTTTCTATTAAACTTCATCACAGACGCGGGAAATATTTGGACATAATTTCCAATAATTTGGTTTCAACAGATAGCAACAAGAAAATATAGAGCACAAAACAACACTTTCAGTCCAGGTATGCAGTTTGCTCGTGTAAGATTTCTTTTAAATTGAAGCTGTGAATGAAACTGTGTCTTTCTGGAGATCCACCAACCACTAGATCTCAATGACATCTGCTCAAGATCCCACAGAGATCAGATCAACTGACCATTCTAGCAAAATTGTATTTTCCAATTGACAAAAATATCTCATCACAAGTCCACTTTCTAGCTGTTTCTGGAGTTTTCAGTCATATACAATTATCTTCCACAGGAGATGCAGACATCCAGTTGTCATGGAGATGTAGATTGTATATTTTTCTGAACACATCAAGGACTTTTCGCTCGTGGTGGACGATGACAATTTTCATGACAACAGGGCAACTCCGTCTGTTGAGGAAGGTCGTGTGATCCGACCGAAAGCTATCACGTCGTATAGACCTTGTGGTGAGATTGTTTTTGTCAACTTCTGTTTCCAAGGTTACAAATGAACTTTCCACTGAGTTATCAAACTATTCAGAGTGAACAGATATTAGTAAATATTAAAAACAGACGGAAAAAGAGCCGGTCACATGCACACACGATGCATGTAACCAAACCAAATGTAACTCCTTTGTAAGCACGGTTTATTGGCACACATAATGGTAAAGCATACATACCAGACATCAGATATGACACTGAACACCTCTGCTATATAATGTACAAATGGTGTCTAATAATACTAGGCTCAAACATATTTAGAAATGTGTTAGCTTCCTTACAAATGCACAAATAAATACCCATAAGATCCAATTGTATAAAGACATCCGTCGTTGTCTTCTTGCCCATTTTCAAACAAAAGTCCAACAAAAGAGATCAGGGATATAGTATCAATTCAATTAAAGATTAAAGAACAATTGTGAACACAAATACAGGGATCTCAAACCATTTCTGTGGGGTGGATGGGATTTTATCTGTGCGTCGTTTTTGAAATGTAAAATTGGTTTCTTCTTATGTCACAGAATATACAAGAAATATGATTGCGTGACTGTGTGGCTGTTTATTAAATTTGTGGCTTTGGTTCTGCACTAGCTAAAGAGGATGGGGAACACTTAGAGTTTGGTTTTGACTGAGGCAAACCAGCGTCCATCCAAACCACCCTACAGAAATATGAACCTCCTGTACAAAACAAAACAGCTGCCATATCCAAACTGGTTTCAGTGGCTGATTTACAGTGGACAAAATAGATTCCACCTCTATTTACAGAGCTACAAACCTTGTAACAGTGTTCCCAAACTGATGAACCAAAAAGGAAAATCAGACTGATGCGTTTTTAAAAAGTACATGTATCAAACAAAATAAAAATCCTATAAAATCATGCAGGAAAAGGCTTTAGTATCAGTTTGGGAGTAGGTCGTTAAAGGGAAAGAAGTCCAATTTTCAAGGAGGGGGAAAAATAAAAAATCAACATTAATGCATCAACGGGAGTCGGCAAAGTTCACATACTGATCGGCAAAATTACAATGTGATTGCAAAGGATTCTGAGAGAAGCAAAATACCAATAGACTACGAACACAATCAAACTGGTTTGCATGAAATCACAATCTGTGACGACCGCAGTAATGTGGAAAAAACAATCCTAGGACCCGATCTTCCCTCATTTGAAAGGAGTCCATAGTGGTAGAGAACTTTTATTTCCTCTTAATTGGAAATGGAAATAAACAGCAACAGCAGAAACAAACCCAACAGCCGACTGAATTTTCAATTGAAAATGCAATTGCCTCAAACAATGTTTCATTTGTTTCCAATGTGGTTAGACGCTTCCATTGGCTCTGTTGGCTGTTAAAAAAACACCTTGCCTTCTTCACACTGAGCTTGCTATTTTTTTTTTGAGACATTTTGTTTGTTGTTTTTATTCTTCTTCTTTTCTTTCCATTGTCTATTGCCAGCGTGATGACTTGTGACCCGCAGGTCAACCAATCACAGCTGTGGTATTCCACCAGACAAGAGGTTTGTGACTGAAGGTCCAAGGAGGAGAATTTGATCCGGAATTTTCCATCGCATTCTTGAAAAAAAATAAAATAAAAATGCCTACGCCTTTCTGTTTTTTACATTTCGGTCGCATACGACTTGTATGCGTTTCTTGTCTGCGGATACTGCTGTGCAATGCTGCCAGTTCTCAGTGTTCTCCAAGATGTTACAGTGATTCATAGAAGAAGAAAATATCCAGGACGGATATATTTTGGCTGGACATGCCAGCAATGAGTTTGCAGACGGGGGTTCTGATTCAGTACAATGTTATGAGGCGTAGAAGCACTGCCCTCGGGGGAAGGGGAGAGGTTAAAAAGTCCGGTCCACATGGAGTCAAGGATCTGTTGTTTTCCTCTTCTTTTGTTTTACTGTGAGGGCTGGGGAGCTGTGCTCTCAGGCTTGCTGTCCTGGGCGGCGGGGGGTTTGCTGCTCCACGGGGCGTTGTTGCCCAGAGCTGGGGAGCTGTTGAAGTCGTCCTCGTCGTCCAGGCCGTTGGTGGCGTCGTACTGCGTATTCTCCAGACGAGTGATCAGACGCTCATCCTCGTCCCCGAACTCGCCGCCCATCAGGGTCGGCTCGCCCACCACCATCACGTCCTGGAGAGAGGCAGAGACACGGAGAACAGATTTACAAACTGAAAAGGAAAATAAAACTAATGTTCTTGTTTGTGGGTACACACTTTTTAAAAGGTCACATCGTGTTGAAGCTGTGCTTTTTTTATTACGCTCACAGTTGCACAAGAAGAAATTTATATTACTTGAATGTTGCATTTCACATTAAATGAAGTCACTGTTCTGATGTGCGTCAGCTTTTCAGGGACAGAAGAAAACTGCTTTGTTTTTAGCTAAACCACCTTCAATTTTGAGTTTATCCAGAGGGATTTTCAATGAGTTTCTCACACAGCAAAGTGTGTTTTTTCTAAGAGTGTAGAATCAAAAATATCAGTGATGACACCTTAGTAAGATCCATCCTCTGACCTGGGCTGTGGAGCACGATCTGAAGCTACAGTGAAGGTGGTGGAGCTTGCTTTTAAAATATTTACCAAACATGTGCATCCAAGTTAGAGAGCACATTTCCATGGTCCACTATTCATTCCTTACCTATAAAAATAAGTACATTTTTAAACATATCTTAAAGCATTTACTTTCGTCCCATTGATAACCAAGCTACATTTACAGCCTGCGTAGCCACATATACATACATATACAGTGTAGGTGGTAAAGAAATTACACACTTGTGATGTGTTTGAAGTGATTCTTGAAAACATATTCATACTTTCCTCTATTTTTCTTCCTATTTTTCTGCTTCTTTCTTTACTAAACCCACTTTTTGTTTGTTCACCAGTTTTACATTATTTAAAACAGGTTAAAAACTGATATACAAATATAATCAATTTTAACAGAGGCAACCGTGACATGTTTTTGGTTTTGTGCAGGACCATCCATACTTAGCCTAGGGGTGATTCAAAATTAATATGCTAAAGTGAGTGAGAAATCACCAGAGAAGAAATTAATGCATATCTGTTTCATCTAATTCTCAGACCAAAGCACCATCTGAATATCAAGTGAATGCACATCCACCCAAAAAGACTTTATAATAACATTTACTTCAAATAAATTAATATGCATGTTGTCTAATTTTCATCCGAAGCAGAAAAATGAGAATTTAATCAGCTGGCTTTTAAAATGGAGGACAAAACACTATAAGGTCATGAAGACGTTTACAAATTCTTAACTCCTGACTTGTCGTTACAGTTGCAGATATATTTACCATGTTTTGTTTCTCAGCTGTATGAGGAGTGCCCAAAACCCCCACAATGGGGGGTGTGTATTTTCCTGCATCAACACAGACCCCCTGCTTGCAGTGAAATAACAGTCGGGGTATGTGTGTATACTTTTCAGCATATTTGTGTGTGTGTGTGTGTGTGTGTGTGTGTGTGTGTGTGTGTTTAGGACAGATGTTGGTGTATCCAGTGAACCCATCCGTATGGTCGACCCCTCTCGAAGCACTCTGTGCAAATGAAACCTTCCCATACAGACAGTGGGTTCCCCCAGCGCTCTGTAGCCACCCCAATCAATACTCATCATGTAAGACATATTTCACAGAGATAGTCCTCTCACAGCGGGTCAAGGAAAGGAAGGAGAGAGATTTATCCATTATCCACCCCTATCTGTGACTCTCGTGATGTGAAGGAATCCTGATCATTCTTCAGAGGGGGGTGCATCAAGACGAAGTCCTCTGCATTTCATGCACAAAGTGACTCTGTGGACAAATAATCACTGAAGTGTAATTTGTGAATTCAAATACTGATCAATAAGCTCTGATTCATGGCTGTATTTCTTTGTGTGTACTGAGTCTTTGAATCTCATCTTCCTATGACTGACTAAGCATCTCCCTGCTCGCGAGCCCCAGCGCCACCCACCGTAACCTGGGAAGAAGCTGTACAGTTAAATGGAGCGCACGCTTCACTGGTCATGTGTGTCAACGCTGCCTGGCTTGGGAGATCTTGCTCGCCTCAGCCATCTCCTCTGCAACACACACACACACACACACACACACACACACACACACACACACACACACACACACACACGCACCGGCACACAAACCAAGATAAGCTTACTGTACAATCACACCTTTGCACACAATCACACACCTGAACACAAACACAGACAAAAGCACTTGAATGCATACTCAGATTAAAGCTATGTATTGTACACAACAAACACACCCACAAACACAAGCCTAAACACTCGAGCAGAAGCACACACACAAATCACACAGAACAAACACACATGATCACATCCGGCAAGCACTAATGTAAACATACAAACAAAACTAGACAACTTCGCAAACTCCAACACTCCCCCACCCAAAACTCAGAATACACACTCACTTTGATAAAGAGCACCAATGGGGAGAGGCAGTTTATTTATTCAAGCCATCCCCAAAACCCCCCTAGCGACCACTTCTACACCCCACTATGCCTTAATCAGGCTAATTAATTTAGGTGAGCTTTTCAACTAAATGACAATATCCACACTGATTTGTCAATTTGCATAGCTAATTAAGTCATTAGCTAAAAACGTGCTGATTGCCAACAAGCCTTGCATTCACCATCTGTTCCTGTGAGGAGGCCTGTCAACCTACCTCTGGCCAATTTTGGGTCCAAAAAAAAAAAAAAAAATCCCTCCAACAATCACAGCTGGTGGCTAGTCTGAGACTGGGGAGTGCTAATTGTGAGCTAATTAATACTGTCTACTCGTCTACTCATCTCGTTAAGAGTTAGCCTTCGCGCTAGCTAAGCGGCAGGGCTTTGAATGGGCCGACGAAGCGATGAACGCCTCCCTGTTCCCTTCATTCACTGAACAGTGTCATTAGCATATTTTACAGAGATTAGCGTTGAGTAGCTTGGAGGACATATTTGCTCCTCGGGCCTCCGAGGCAACAAGTGGGAATTTAAAAAACGATGTGGCGGGACTGTGGTGACGACAAAGAGGACGGAGAACATAACTGCCCCTTAGAGCAGCAGCAAAAAACTCTGAACCAGAAGTTTCAATGTAATAAAGTTTAATCAGCTGTTTTAGCCTGATGCACACCAACACTCTCAGACACCAAAGTTTACCCCCCCACCCCCCCCACCCCAATCCCTTCTGTATTCAAACTTAAAGAAAGGCAGACAGAATATACAGTTTAAACATTGTCTTCCAAGCCTGTCAGGTGTTTTTTGTTTTTTTAACCTCATGCTAACGTCATAAAAGACAAGGATAAGATTTCTTCTATATTTTTCTTTTTTTTTTTTTGGGGGGGGCGACAAATATTGTGAAAACACCAAAACCAACAATGTGTTGTGTCTGTTGACAATAACAAACGTACAGAATATCATCAGCCTCATCCTTCAAGTCTAAGCAATACTCTTTTCACAGTGTCATTCTGTCGCCAATTAAATTTCTAAAAACAACATGGCCAACTTCCAAAGTTTACAGGCAAGTAAGAAACATAAATAAGTCTTATGTCTTATGAGTTCTCTATGGTAGAGCCAAAGAAGCACAGGTGTTGTTTTTAGTTCTTGACTCCATCTTCCTACTTCAGTGTAGTATATGAAGTACATTTACCCAGGTACTGTACTCAAGTGCAATTTTAAAGTACTTTTACTTTACTTGAGTTTGTTTTTTTTTCCTGCTTCTTGATACTTCTACTCATTTCAGAGGCTAATATTGTACTTTTTGCTCCACTATATATTTACTACATAACTTAAGTTACTTTGCATTTTCACATTAGTGAAAATTTACTGAAAATATAATAACAAATCAATTCTGATGTATTATTATAGGTTAAATAAAGACCTTATTGATCCCTGGGGGGAAATTCACTATCCAGCAATATATGAACTAGTTAAAATCAGCTCCACCTTTACCAGCTGTAACATTAAAGTGATGTACACATTAATGCATCAACATACATATATACATTATTCTGAAATGAGCCATTCTGAATTATCAGTACTTTTACTTTTAGTACTTTAAATACATTTTGATGCAAAATACTTTTTGTATTTTTACTGAAGCAATATTTTGAATGCAAGGCCGTTACTTTTAATGAGTACTTTTACATTGTGTATTGATACTTTCACTTAGGTACACAGTCTGACTTTCTTCTCCCACCACTGCTACAGTCTGTACACAGCGGATGGACAGTTAATTAAAGGTTTAGTCTACAATATGTCTTGTGCTCGCTTCCTGCAAACACACTGACTGACACTGACTCACAGCATTGCTACGGGCCCCCGCTTGGTAACAGAAACAACACGTTCAACACTTAACTCAGGCCACTAGAGGTCAGTGTTGCTCATTCTATGAACGCCCCCCCCCACCCCCCCCTTCCCCTTGCAAGGGTCCACTCCTTATTGTCATTGGGCTCACGTAGGCTTGTGCTCAGCCACAAACGAACAACTTCTCAGACAAAGACAGCAGGCGCGCAACATATGTAACCAGCATGTTACCAGCCACGCTGCCAGTCTTTAAGAGGCGTGTGAATGCAAGGCATGAGTGGTACGACTGGTGTGTATGTGTGTGTGTGTGTGTGTGTGTGTGTGTGTGTGTGTGTGTGTGTGTGTGTGTGAGGTGGGAAGATAGTGGTGGGGAGGGGGGGGGGGCGTGATAGAGTAGAGTGTGTGCATGTGAAGGAGGGCTGGGGGTGGAGGGTGTATACAGATATCGGTGATAATGAGAGCTGGAACAGAGCCAAACTGCCTTCTAGAGAGAAAACAATTGCACACGCTGTGTATATGCGAGTGTGTATGCAAGTGTGTGTGTGTGTGTGTGTGTGTGTGTGATGTACATTATGTATGTGTGAGATGGAGAGGAGGAAGTAAAAGAAGAGAGTAAGGGCAACAAATCTCCCAAGATGACGAGACAGCTAACCACGGGACAGAAAATAGAGGGACAGTACAGTGTGTGTGTGTGTGTGTGTGTGTGTGTGTGTGTGCGCGCGCGCGCGTGTGGAGGTGGGAGAAAGAGTGCGTTCCTTATTTAGAAATACTGTCAAAAATGCCAGGAAAATTATGTTTTCCAGCTACAAGTAACAAGCAGATGAACAACCCCTACCTGGTGGGAAACTGGAGAAACAAGTTCATCCAGTAATAAAATTAAACATCCAAATGGGAGACTCTTTTAAAGAACTACAGTGTCCATATACTCCACTGTGTCCCCTAGAAATTATATTTATATACTCCCTATATATTACCAATCTGCAACAATAAACATGTTTAGAAAGAAACAAAATACCTCCTGCATTATATATTGTCAGTGAACATTACTGCGGAGGAATCAACGTGAATCTTTGCCCGGTCACAAAAGATGTTCACTAACTATGCATTTTATTGGTTATTACGCTCTTGCAATATTATATCTGCTTGTAGCAACTGAAGCGTGGCAAAACGTTTGTTTATGGTTATGTTTAGAAACTTACAAGTACTTGGTTAAAGTCAGGGACAGACTGTTGTCTTGGTTATATACTGGAAAAGTCAAAAGACATGCTAGTTAGATGTGTTTATTTCTGAGAGACAACTTTAAAGCCTAAGACTGCTGATATTCTGCACTATCTATACAGGTCTCCACTTTCTACACTTCTTTCAAAATGTAACAGGGAAGACAAATTAGCAGTACACACACATAACTTCTGGGAGACAGGGTTTCTATACTAAACACAATGAGTATAGAAAAGCATTAGCACCCTCAAATATCCCATTAAGAAGAATTAGTCCTGTGTAGAAGATGAACACACATTAATGCCAAGCAGCAACACTTTAACGTCAACAAATCCCGGTTATGTTCGGTATCAATGGACTTTTAGCTGTACTGGAATGATGTGTTCAAAAACACCAGAGTGCTGCACTGGCATGGGTACAGAATAGTAAATTGGATGCAGTAGCGTAAATATAATACAACACGTGTATAATGAGTGTATGGAATAAAACTCGACTCCCTGCAGACGACACAGCGCCACAGCATCGAGTCCTCGAGGGGAGTGCCAGGCATGTGGTGTAATACTCAGCTGTTTAAGAGGCTGTTTAACCCCTAACTGTGTCAAGTGGCCTGTTATGGAGTCATGTAGCAAAATCAGACATTCATACCCTGGCACACAGTACACAGACTGATAGATAGATAGACAGATTCCAGATAGAATATTATTGCCACGGGGATGCGGTGACCTCACAGCAAGGAGGTTGTGGGTTCGAATCCCCCCCCCCACAATCCAAAGACATGCAGGTTAACTGGCGACGGTGAATGTGAGGGTGAATGATTGTTTGTCTCTATGTGTCAGACTGTGATGGGGTGGCGACCTGTCCAGGATGTGCCCCGCCTCCGGCCCAATGGCAGCTGGGATTGGATAAGCGGTGTAGCTAATGGATGGATAGAAAATAACTTATCAGTATTGTTTATTATATTATTATTGGTTATTAGTTTGTTAAATCATAGATATTAGTTAGTCACATAGTGTGCTGGTGATATAAGGTAGTCAGTTGTTCACTTCACTAGTACTGTCACTAATACTACAGCAGTACAGGGCACGGTGAGTTGGTGACTGTATATGAACTTCATACAGTGCTCAAGTTTTTATTTGATTTCTTTACTTATTTTATTTTTTTTTGTAATCAGAGGTGCTCTTTCAGAGCAGCGCCCTGCTTCACATTCGTGCAGTTCTAGATGTGCAGAGCTGCTGAGTACAAGCTACCAGGCCCGTGGGCAGTTGTGAGTTCAGTGCCTTGCTCAAGGGCAGTTCGAGTGCGGTGGCTGAGAGAGGGCAGAGTGTCACTTTTCCCTCCCACATTTTCCCATTTGGTCCAGAGATTCAAACCTTTTTTTTTCTTCTTGTTTTTTTTTTAAACCCTCCAGGCTATGGCCACTTGGTTGAGCAACAGGGTCAGCTGGGTCTTTTTAAACATACATATTCTGAGGAACATGCAGGGCACTCTGAGAAACACTGGGAGAAAATTAAGGAAGTAACTACAAATCGGCAGTAAAAGTGATTTGACACAATCTGCAGCAAAGCAGCAAAAGGAACATTTCTATTCACCTTCTTTACTTGTTATTTATAAATGTAACTGTTCTTGTACTATTTTTTGCTTTGATGATTTTTAATGTCATTTGTGTCACTCCTTATGATATTTGATGAGTTCTCGCTTTGCCTTTTGGGGCGAGATGTTTTCATTTAAGTCCCTCGGGGCTTCTTTGTCTCACTGCACAGGTTTCAGTTTCTTTTCTACCATCTCCTCCTGGTGTTTTTCTCTCATTTGTGCAAATAAATTAAACCTAATAGCTGCAATACCATTAGGAATTTCTTGTGCCTTTGTGTAACCCTGCAAACATGCACGTGGAGATATAGAAAAAAGTAAAAGAGGAGGCAAACCGAGTGGAGCTGATGCTTACAGGTACCTGACTGGAGAGGCTGAAGTTGGTGGCGGGGCTGCGTTTCTTGCTGGCAGTGGTGCCCACGCTGCTGTTGGCGCTGCTGGCTGAGTTCTTCCGTTTCCTCCTCTTCGTGGTTGTCTGTCGGGCAGGCTCAGCTTTGGCGCGACCAGCAAAGAGAAACAGAGGCCATGCCAAGAACATAATGCATACAGACGGAGACAAGGTGTAGGGCTGTGTGCAGTGTGGAGTGAGTGTTTGTGTGTGTGTGTGTGTGTGTGTGTGTGTGTGTGTGTGTGTGTGTGTGTGTGTGTGTGTGTGTGTGTGTGTGTTTGAGGACATACAGAAAAGGCTCGGACAGGCAAAATCAGACGTAGAGACACAAAGGTGCGCAAACAAACTTATATTCAATGCCCACATTAGAGAGAGAGAGAGAGAGAGCGCACACACACAAAAACAAAGACACGTAACACAAACAAGAGCGACTAGTCTACAGTGATCCATGCTTTGTTTTCTTCAGAGGTGAAACCACACGAGTGTTAACATCTCCCAAGACATGCACTAGTAAGAAAGAACCCCTGTTCATTTGCATAAATGCTCAACAATGGACCCTGATGTTCAACGTAATGTAAATTTGCTAATGATTTCAGCGCTGCACCAATTGCCATGTTCCTCAATAGCATGAGCCAGATTAAAACTGCTCTGCTGAGGCAGAAAGCACATTCATGTTTGTATTACTGAGCACGCTTTTACACTGCGTCCATTCTTGCACATTTGTTGCATTTCTATGGATGTGATTTGCTGAGCATGACCATGTTATTGTTCTAATCATTTTGTTATAGGCAGAGCTGGAGAAACCTGCCTCTACATGCATGAAACTTGCATATGAAACCTGTGTTTGTTATTCATTACAGGTGTTAGTTCCATTTGTTAACATGCGGTTGAGCATCCATGATAAACCTGCACACAAAAATGTATTTCATGCCATTCCGGTGAGCACTACAACGCTGCTTCCGCATAAGACTACAGACAGTTAACAATGTAAGAGAGAAGATACCTTTTTTGTGATTTGTGGGAAATATTTCCGTTTTGAAGTTCTGTGGGTGTCCAGCTGAAACCGGAGCCAAAATCAGTTTAATTTTGTTCAGGCGATGACAACAGAGAAAAGGTAGAGAAATAATTGTACATTCAGTGCCATACAGATGCTATTCAAGACCACTGGGAAACTTGTGCTTCAACGAAAGATGTTTTTCCAATTATGAGCTACACATAATTCCTAAAGGTACAATTAAACCACATGTGAAATCATTATTATTAAAAACATATAAAGTGATGACACAGGTTAATAGAGATCTTGGAGTTTCTAGTATCTATGAAGCAATTTATGTAGTGCATAATTTATGAATACATGATTTTGCAAATCCTGCCAACATTTGTTAGAAAACATTATGCCTTTTAATCTCAAGAGAGACAAGAAAACACTGCTGTGATCTTCAAACAGATGTCTGAAAATGAAATACATTTTTCTAGGTTCTTACTAATCACACCAAGGGAGATGCTTTCATATTCAGTTAGAACAACCAGCGACTCATGATACAAACAAAACTGAAACTATAAATCAGAGCCAAAACAATAAGGGGCTTTTTCATCAGCATCTTTCCTCTTTTGATTCCTGACTTTGACAGACGTGTGAGCGGGAAAAAAAAAAAAAAAAAAGCGGGCCTATTGTCAGACACAATCATTTCTGTTATCCAACCGGTTTCCTTCGATGCTGAACCGGTGACGCACTAAAATTACTTCCATTTCCACCAAAAGGACTTATCAGAGCATAAATGCGCCTGTGGCTTCCTTCCTGGCTGAATCCCAACCAGTTTCCAAGCTGGAGAAGAATTGCAGGAAAAAGGGGAATAACACGCTACCAATGAGGAAAGCTGCAATTGCAGCAAAGATCAGGCAAACTGCATGTCAAAATATAGACGGATGACATGACCCTGAAAAACTCTCTTCTTAACTGCTAGAACAAACTGAAGAGGCCTGGCTTAAAGGACATTTAATGTAATGCAACAATACCATTAAGCAACTGAGTATAACTTAGGGATACAAAACAAGCACTCCAGATAGCCCAATACTGCTGCATATTAAATCTGACTACTCCACACTGAAAGCTGGATATGTTATAAAACTGCATCGCCCATAAAGGATTTCATATTAAGCTGTGTTCTCTTTCCATGTGCAAAATTAACCATCAATACAAGAGTCCCCCCCCCCCAGACTTTATATTCATAAAACGCTTTCCATGTTTTTTTCCCTCTGTTTTTTTCTTTTCTTTGAAGAACGTCGTTGACGCTGGGGAGCTGCTGGCCGGGGAGCTGGATCTACTAGTTTGATTACACCCGGCACTCTTAATTAAAGTTACACAGGTCTGAGTCAAAGGCTTTTTGACTGGTGTTGGTTTTTAAAGACATCTCGTCACGGCTCGCTAAGCATTGCAGTAATTTGCAGCCACTCCGATGTGTCCAAAAAAACTGAGCTTACTCTTTCTCTCCAGCTTAAGACCACACAGCCAATTTAAGCCTGGTATTTTTCAGAAACCGCCCTTAAAACATCAATCATAGAAAGCTGAGAGGCCTGTTAAGATTGGCAAGGTTGGGATTCGAGAGGCAACCCTGAATTCTGATTAATTTCACATACCTGACAGGCAAAACAGATTTAAGGAATTAAGACATATAATGGCAAATTTGGAAACATAAATGATGCAATAAAAACATAGTCTGAGAAAAATATTCCTGTTTCTACAAAGTGAGTGACGCCACAGAATTAAAAGCTGCGTTTTAAAGGAAGCAACTTAAATTTCTGGGAGGAGAAATGATTAACATCAACTACCGGATCCACAACATTTTAGAAAATGTAAATATTTCTGTTGTTGTCACTTATCCAATCTGTATTTCATTTTATTCTTATTGTCTCTGGGCTGTTCAGAGAAGCAGGTTTATGTGAAGTTAGTATCTGAAAATCTTTGCTGAAAGGAAACCAGAAAAGCTCTTTTTCACATTTTTCCAGATTCATGTTCCAGACTAGTTTGGAGTTTCACTGAAAAACGTTTTCCAGATCTGCCTCTTTGAGCAGCTTTAATTAGACAGTAAAGATGTGAGTTTCAGCAGTAGATAGTTACCTGGTGGAGCGACCATTCTCTGCCATTTTTGGAATAGGCATGTCTTGAGACAGTCCCGGGGGCTGAGGTTGTAAGTCTTGTGCCTTGACATGAGCTCCTGCATGGGCTCCAGGATGACACACAACTGCAGACACAACAGGACAAACCACACGTTCAGTTAAAAGACGATTCATTTAACTTTTGATGAGCTAACAGAAAACAACGGCCATAAAAACAGTTTGTTGCTTAATTAATCGCCACAGACTGACTTTGAGTGATTAATTGTGCAGTAAATCTAGTTTTTTATAGACACCATTAATAAAGTACCTTTAAAAAACAGGTTTATTGTCAAGTGCTTCAGGAAGAAGGAGCAGAAGACGGATAGAGAGAGCGAGAGATGGGCAGGATGATACATTTTAATATGAGCAGCTTTTGTTGAGCTGTTTACAACTCACACCAAAATGTGAATGACACACATATTCATGCACGCACACTTGGACGCACACATTTGTCTGGCTATTCTCTCTTTAAACACAGCGAACACACAGAACGGTCCCTCATTCCCACACTGCTCTCCAACAATATTCTCCAGTTAAAAGACCTTAAGTACAATATTCAGTCTGGAGAAAACTGTAAATCTCTGGTGATCTGCAGTGAGAGGAACCAGGGGTCAGCCTGTCATCTTTAATACATCAGGCTTAGCTTATCCAGATAACATCTGGATAACATTACAAGCCGGACAGCCCGCCTTCTTCGACAGCGGCAACCATCCAGATGCTTGTCAGTACAGTCAGAGGACAGGGATTGGACAGGCACTGGGACGTCTACACTGGCGGACCAATAACAACCCAACACTGGAATCAAACTCCAGGCAACCGGCCCTGTTCATATCCTCAGACTGGATGCAGTTCCGTTGCTCTTCCCAAACGTTCCTCTAGCTTGAGAAGAACTTGACCATTACACTCATTTTCAGCAACGTCCAGTTTTGTGACAATGAATAACTATTAATGTTATTTTAAAGCAAACTCAAAATCTATGAAGAACCGGCTTCATGGTGGCCTAGCGGTTTAATATGCATACCATTCACTATGACTACATCATCCCCAGTCGGAGCCTTCTACATGCCATTCCCCTCCTCTTCCCTCCACCGTTTTGTGTCACATCTCTACGGTCTACTTACAAATACAAAATAAAAAATATAAAACGCATGAGAATTTGAAAAAGTGAATAAAACTACTTAAAAAAAAAAAAAAAGAAGCCAAGCAGGCCTTCAGTGTCTTCTTTTTGTTGTTGGCCGGTAAGAACCTTTCATATGTTCAGTGAAGAAACTGCTCTCCTCATTTGCAAAAAGTCACAGGGTGGAGGTGATGTGTGTAGGAGTCACTTATTGGCTTCATTTAATGATGACAACAATCCTTTTGTTTAACCTTGACCAAGACCACAAGCTTCCGAGTGACTGTGGTGCATCTTTGTCCTACGAAGTGAGACTCCAGATGAGAAAAACAACCTTTTTCTGTTTGTTGTTTAAGTACAAGAACTTGCTGATCCCCTGACAGCCATAAATGCATATCAGGTGGGATATTATTGTTGTTGCTTCTACAGAGCACATCACTTGTAAGAACTCGTGTCATACAAAGAGAAACAGATGTTCCTCTGACGCGTCGTACAGACTAGAACCTGCATCAGATTTCATTAATGGTCATTTTGTACTTAAATCAGTTTCTGGACTTAAAAATCGACCCAGGAGAATCAGTTTCTCAAGTGTGAGAATTGTTGCTTTTCTTTGTCACGTGATAGTGAACTGAATATCTCTGGATTCTGGACTGTTGGTTGAAAATGACAAAAGTGACATCTGAAGACGTCACTATAACAAGCAGTTTTCACTTCACTCTGGCATTTTATAAAATAAACGATTAATCAAATATTCGAAAAAATGAATTGGCAGAAAAATCGATAATGAAATGATTCGTTAGTTGCAGCCCTACGTCACAACATTTCCTCCTTTGCTCCCATTAAACAAGAGTCCTGATCCCGACAGTTCAGCCTCAAACAGGCCTTTGTTACTTGAATGTAAACATGTGACCTGATGCTGTTTCTTTGGAGGACAATCTTGTTCCAGGAAAACAGGTTGTTTACATGTTATTCTTCCACACAAAAGAACATATTAGAAGCTCGTACAGTAAATGTCATCTGATGCAAGATTGAGGTCTTGGCTGTTGTAGCAACATCGCTATGGTACGGCTAACCAGGCAAGCAGTCATTGTAGTTACAGAGCGTGCTGTGAGGTCAAAACTGTTAACTTGCTCAAGGGCACTTTGACAGTCGTTACTGCGAGAAAGGAGACTGTTAATCATTCACTGCATGCTCAAATGATCTCATGTGACCTTCAGCAACCCAGCACCTCTACGTTTCTGATGTCAGGTCTAATCAGCATGCTCATCACCTCATAACACCTAGAATCCCTGCAAAAAAATGTTTTAGCATGATGGATATTCAAACCAGGGATGTTCACCAGTCCGGGGGTTTTTAAGTAGTTTTTCTAACAACCATAGGCTCAGCTGCTTACGCCAAATTACCCTACATAAATATAGTAATGTCTGCATGTATTCCCTCTGTTAGGACGGCAGTGTTTTGATGCCATGCAGCTGGAGGTAAAGTGAACATCCCTGTAACAGACTAATCCCGTGTTCTCCTCTGATAGTTCCCTCCTGACACAGTAATATCCCTCCCCAGCTCAGCCAACAAGCCCTGGCTCTCAGCCTGAAAACAAGGGCTATTTTCAGGCTGAATAGTAGGAAGCCGGCAGCTCCAATACATGGAAAGGCTTAAATACTCCAACTGAAAAAAAAAAAGAGTGTGTGTGTGTGTTTGTGAGAGTGAGAGAAAGGCCGGTTGTAACCCCTTAGCCAGGAAACTGTCACTCTCTTTTGGAAGAACTGATAAACGCTGGGAAAGGCCTTTTCCAGAGAAACATTACTGCCAGTTTAATGTGAGGAAAGGGTGTATTTTACCTTGACACCCTATGATAACAGTAGAGGAAAATATAATTTGCAAATTGTGGGACATGCTGAATAACAGTGACTTCACAGCAGTGGTTCCCAAAACTGGGGATTGGGATCTCCAGAAGGGGCAGCAAGATGATTATTGGGGTAGGAAATAAGAAAATTCTCCTGCAGAAAGTACATATGATTTCAGACTTTCTTGTGATCTTTGCTTTGCTCTTGTGAAGTAGTATAGTTTTATGTCTTTAAGCCTCAAAATGGTTTCCAAATGACACTGCTAAAAGGAAAATCACACTTGTTAACTGAACTGTGAGCAGTTTAATCAAACACGCTGCTTCGTATTAATGATCAAAAGCAATAATGGCCATAAACCACTTCAATTCTTCCATCTTATTCCATAAAGCTTCCAATCTAGCAAAACTATCTAACAATAAACTAACCAACGCTACTACTAGTTTATGATGTTTTCATTATTAGTGAAATGAAAGGAAACTTCAGAACAAGGTTAAATCCCTCATTAAGAGGAATATTTTGTGGCATTTAAAATAAAACCACATTGTGCTCTGGGAAAGCCGGCCAATCCTAATTTACCAGAGACGTGAGGATTTATGGGAAATATTTCAGGTTTAGACCACTGAGGCAGTGCAAATAATTTCGACAAACTCTTCAAAAGAGACGCTGGGACTGTTCAGACATAAACAAGTAAACCTCTTCCATAAAATGCATGCTGTCAGCAAACAGAAAACAAGGCATGATCCCTGTTTCATTGTTTTATTTTGCTGAGTACTGACCATCTGAATCACTAAAATAAAAGCATGAACATAAGCTAAATCTTTAGTGTGTAATTACAGATACTTGAATTATGTGTTGTCTCTTGCAGCACTATTACAGTTGCTTTCTGCATAGAAAATCATTGTTATAGGAAAACAAAAACAGCCACCCTACTCCCTCTCTCCCTCCCTCTCTCCCTCTCTCCCACTCTCTGTGTGTCTTTCTTCACTCAGTTATTATAAGCAGCGGAGGTGCCGTTCCCCGATTCGCGCGCCATTTCACAATTATGAGTCTCAACAGGGAGCGTTCATTAATGTTATGCTAATTTTCTGTATCCAATTAATTCTTCTCTCTCCCCGTCTCTCTCCTGCTCGCTCTTGTTCTCCCATTTGGAAAGCGTAGCTGTCAGTCAACTGTGGCGTCGAAAAACACAAATAAAACCCTGTGAAATAATCACTAATGTATTCAGCCGGCTTATACTTCCTATTTCCGTAAATTATATTGCTGCGGTCAGGTAGAAAAACATGTATATGCAGAGAGTAAAGAAGAAATAAGTGCTTATTTTTTGTTTTGATGCCATGCACTTTTGAAATTATACACTCAGGTTTCAAACGCTCAAGACTCATAAAAACGTGTTCTGCACATAAATAACAGCATTGGCTTTCAATTCCTGTAAGACGGAGAAAAAGAGTTATGATACGACCTTAAATAAACTAAAGAGCAAGTATGAGAAAGTATTAAAACATATCTGAAAATTAAACTCAAGGAAAACTTGAATATTCAAACACTGAATATACCTGTAAATTTAAAATGTTGTTTTGCAAATTCATTGCAAGGAGCATATTAACTATGACAAAAAAAAAAAAATTCTACATAATAAAAACGACTTTATGCCGTCTAGACACACAAGCAGAAGAGATTTAGTTAGAAAACATGAGTAACATGAATTACTATGTTTAAAAATGGACAAGAATTGGTCCTTCGTGTGCATTAAGTGTGAGGAGATGAGAACAAAAACAAAAGCAGAATGACAGTCATAGACATTGCACGCCTACACACATACACACACATCCGTACGCGCACACACACACACACACACACACACACACACACACACACACACACAGGGCACGACAACACACCACAGCACACACACACACACAGACTCCTTACCCTGAGGTAGTTGAGGGTGAAGTTGGTCAAACCCATGCGAGTGATGTTTTTGGACAGTTGTTCCAGCACCTGAGGGTCTTGTGCCTAAAGTCAGCAGCAGAGACATAAAAATGAATAAAATGTTACACACACACACACACACACACACACACACACATATATATATATAGATATAGATATATGTGTGTGTAAATATGTGTATATGTATATACATGTATGACACATTTATATCTTGTTATGTTGCATTCAACTGACTACAACTAAACAAATTATCTGTGGACAATTAGGCTAATTGGCGTTCATCGAATTTGCACAATTGACACATTCACACCCTCAAGTCATAAATGCAACTACTTAACATAGTTATTGAATTTGCTATCAGTCTGAATGGAAGAATTTCTGTCTCTCATTTCACGTAATTGTCAAACTGTAAGTTAATTAATCAATATTACTTTGTCATCACATTTTAAATTCCACACATTCTTAATTTCATATCTTGTCTGAATTTGATGATGTTGGTTTAGTGCATATACAGTATACATGGTGTGGGCTGCAGAGGAAAACAATTTCATAGTGTTAAATTAGTGAAAAACCTGCATATGTAACCCACCCTTTCATTTTATGCATTGTGCTTTGTTTGTGTGAAGCATAAATAGCTAAAGAGCAGCAAGATCCAGATGACAGTTGCATTAGTTACATGAAAAATTAAGAAATGACCACCATCTTCAAATGCATTCAAAAAAATTTGCACTGAATCAACTGATTGTAAAATATAAAATGAATGGAAAGCGTGTGATTCAACAGCATGTGTAGGAGTAAAGAATACATCTTAAGTCAGAAGAAACCAAAAGAAAAGCCAAGATAGCAATTATAGGATGGCATCTGATTGAAAAAAAATATCTCATGAGGACACATGATTATTCACTAAGCCTGTTTGCTGCTCCAAGAATAAGCAGTCAAATTATAAAAAGCTGTAGGTATTGACAGAGCAAAACATAGCCCAGACTGAGCAGAAGCAGTGAGCACACTTGCATTCACTGCCTCATGAAATATGCATAATTCTATCTCCAGTCGCATCTCTGTGTGGAGAAAGTCAAGAGGGAAGCAAGGGAGTCCTTCTGTACCGTCAGCAGACCAACATGAGTGACAGGAGAATTGAACCAGTGTGCATTATTGGCAGCCGGCAGATCAGAATCTGAATTACTTTACTCATCAAGTAGAATTAGGCTAAACGTACTGTACAGAAATTTGTCTCGACAGCGCTGGTGCAGAGTTGTATCAACAATTTGTAGAAATGCGAGTAAATAGTGGCACATATGGCGCGGGGACAACAGAGACACTCTGTTCAAGAGGCCAAAGACAGACAAACAACCGAGTACAAATTGCAGGAAAACACATTCAGAATTCCAGATGCACGGCAGTGGTCCAAATAAGAAGTGTAAACAGGGAAGACCATGTCAGTGAGCATCTACAGTGAATGTATCACACCTAATGTAAGAGTAGCGGGGATGACGCTCAGCAGTGGTGCAATGTCATCTGCAGAGGTCCTGTTTGACACCATTTGAGGCGCCATTTAATGAGACGTTTTACTGTTAGAAATATTTCACATTAAAAAATCATAAGCTTAGAAAATATCACACTTTGTTATGGGTTAATTTACCCAGCTATCTATAATGTAGTTAAAATTAGCTTGCAGCATGATGAACTACAGCAGTACTGTAAAAATAGCTGCTTCCACCTCAATGCATCAGTAATAATAATCCAAAAATATAAGATATAACAAACACTTGATACCTGAAGTTTTTATTACAGTAAGATTTTAAATGCAGGACCTTTATTTTTAACACAGTATTTTTACACTGTTGTATTGATATTTTTACTTAATAAAAGATGTGAATTCTTCTTCCATTATACAGTACGCGTGTCTCCCTGCTACTATTAATGTGTTTACTATAACAGCTGTTGCATCTGCACCATGCTGCATTATTTGTAACTGTTTGTCTTATGGTTTATTGTCATAAATTTTAATGTATATTTACATAACTGTTTGCGTTCCACACGACTGCTCAACCTTATGTGTGTGTGTGTGTGTGTGTGTGTGTACAGGGGATGTGTATGTATTTGTGTGTGGGTGGTTGGGAGGGGGGGTGTACCAGATGTTAGGGAGGGAGACACATAGGATACATCACTAGAAATGATGTGCAGCTTCTGCAGGGTGTTTATATTCTCTTTTTGTTCTTTTATCTTTGTGTGTTTTTTTTTCCTTTTGTAGAATTTTGAAGTACCAGTACTCCATAATGAATACTTTCATTTTTAATAATTTAATTACAATATTGCTGCTAGTAATATGATTTTGCAGGACTTTTACTTGCTACTTTAACTTGAATAAAATCTCTGATATTATTAATAGGTTTCTGAAGGGATGGATTGAAGATAAAGTTTTACTCCTGGTTGTAATTATGGAGCAATAAAACCTGAATGAGATAAGTTGAGACACCTGTCAATCAGGTAATCACAGCCTAAATGATACCTCTGTGTACGCCTTGATTTCTCTGTAATGGAGAAATGACTCACAATCATCATCAAAACACACTTTAAAAGGACTGAAAATTATTGAGACTACATTTTTTTTATTGGAAAAAATGTAATGTACGATCACTGACTTCAATACAGATCAATTTCTGCAGTCAGCATCTAGTGGGCATCACAGGAACTGCAGAACTTTGGCTCTGGCTTCAGCACTGAGCTGTGATGGTTATACACATTTTATATAAGAACTGAATTGACATCTGAGGTTACTTCTGTGATGAAGCTTAAACATTTTAAACTAAATTAGCAAAGCACCAATGTCCATACATTACATATAGGGATATGGGACACAGCTGGTGTCTGAGTCCTAGCCATTAATTGAGAACTACTCAATTTTATAAAGTGCTGTTATAAACCTGAACAGTGATAAATGTTCAGGTTTGGAGAAATCTAAGCTTTTCATAGTGCATAACCATGTTATCACTGTATCTTACGTGCCCCTATTTAGCATTTATAAGCAGCATATAAACATCTATTAAATGGTTACAAACACACTGTGATATAGTTCAAATGTTAAGTGTTTATTAATGTATTTAGTAACAACTCTACCTTTTAAGTTGATGCTGATGAATAAACAGATAAAAAACACAGTTGTACTAATATCAAATACATCTTCATAGTTACACTTGCTGATAAACACTGTACAGTTAGTAACCACTCCACAATGTCCCTATATCTACTTACAACTACATTATAGTGCACAGTAAACCATTAAGTGTTTGTATAATGCTTATAAAAGACTAATTAGGGCCCTTAAAGTAAAGTGTTACCTTAATCAGTCCTAACAACTAGTTACAAAATTAATCCTATTCATCCCGTACTTTGTTAATGCAAAGTCTTCTTGTCCTCATCATATGTAGTACATTCAGTAGATTTGTAGGTTGATTTCACTTTGGGTACATTTTACTTTGAGTTGAAAGTCGCTTTTTCTTAAATTGAGAAGGTTTTTTTTTTATTCCAAGTTGTTGTTGAAGTTGCTCTCCTGTACATGTTCATACTGTTTCCATCCCAGAACAAAAAGCTGATGTAATGAGTCAGTCAATAACGGCTACTACTGCTTAAAGGCCTGTTCTTTATAAACTTCTAAAAACTAAAACTTCTCCAAACAGTTCCTCCTGAGTGACAGTAATAAAAAAACCGCTCACATCAGAAAGTTGGCCCACCACCGTGTACAGCTACATCTGTACTGGTATCTGCAGTTTCAACCCTCCTATTCTGACTCCCATGTGCCTGTATCTGCTTTCATTAGCCCAGGCAGCGATCAAAAGAGTGAACTCACACTCGCACACAAATCACTGAAGATCTGGCCAGGACCCACAATACCTCACAATATCCCACTCTCTAGGAATTAGTGTGAATACCCACAGGGGCCAATTTATTGGTGAGTGAAATTCATATGAAGATTTGGTCAAAAAAGAAGCTGGCTACACAGGCAGAGCTGCCTCTTACACACCTTTAGCTCCATGGGGGTAAAGAGAAAATGTTGAAAGGAAAAAAATGTAATTTTATCTATCAGGCAAATGGAAGGAGTATCACTGTTGAGAAGAAAAACGCATGTAAGAGCACTTTTATTATTGTTGTTCTGTTGTCATTTTCGTTCCAAAACCCCTTTCAGACATGGAATACATAACACCGCTGACTTCGTTTATCTGTTAAAGTAATGGCTTTTATCCTTCAGACAGTTTTTTTTTTTTAACATAGAGTTTCATCACAGCTTTTTTCAGACGTGACAGCACATTTAAGAGAAGAGCCATGTGCTTGCGCAACATTTGGCACCTGGTGCGCAAGTGCGGTGAGTTGACAAATTTAATGATGATAAGGAGGAAAAATGTTTTCTGGTCTCTCACGGGCTGCATCACTGATGGATTTTGTCACTGAAGCTTTAATTAATGATCATCGTGAGTGCAATGGACGCTTGCTCCCACTTCTCTTCTAGTTAATCTCCTAATAAATTTTCTCATGAATCTCATCATTTATTAGTCCATCATAGTCCAGTGCACAAGTCCAACAGTGCACAACTACAGAGTGACAGATCGTTACAAATTTCTATTTGCTAACGAGCTGTATGCTTTTAGTTAAAAACGTGAGGAATGTGGTTGTGGTTCACAATCAAATATAGAGTATATAGACTTTTCTGACGTGAGGAGAATCTCCCTAACAACACAAAGTTCATTCAAAATGGTTCAGAGTTCATTAAAGTTTATCAATCTATTAAAGTTTCTCAAACTATTTATTTAATTGAGCACAGGAGATGATACTCAGGAAAATTATTAAGGTGATCTTAATCAAGTGAACAAGACTCACATTTAGTTCCTCATCACATTCAAATCAGACGTGTGAAGTGTTACAGAAATGTTAATAGGTCCGACCTAGTAAGATTGCCATTGTGACTTTTATGCAAAAGTGATTTGGGCTCTTACTCAGATATGAGACCGACTTGTAAAACTGCCATCACATTTACGCAAAGAGGTGTCTGAGAAGGGGTTAGCAGAGTTTTATAACCCGTGGGCCCTTGATACATATAAAAGCACAATTGTATAGTCCTGGGGCCAGTGTGAGTATATGCATAATCTGCCTTCCTTTATTTATGGAATAATGTGTTTTTCTTCCCCCAACAGCAGAGTTATATCATAGAGTTACCTTCTGCTAGGAAACCTTCTGCTAGCTCTAGCTACACTGCACAGCTCCAGTGACTAAATGTGTTACACTTAGTGGAATTAAGCAGATTATTCATTCGACCTTGTTTTTTTTTTTTCTCTCTCTCCTTTTTTCAGACAAGGGCCCTTTTTTATCCTCAGTGGCCTTTGATGTCTGCAAATAAATTGGTTTGCAAAAATCCCTCCAAACTGCTTTGTTGGCGTTTAAATTTCATATGCTCATGAATAGCTTCAAAAAAGTGTCTTGGCAGAGAGCGGAGACCCTCGTTAGGATTCAAAAAGTGACACCAAGAACCGGGCAGATCTGGGTGTTTTGTGTCGCGTGTTAATGATGTCACACTCACGTGCATGGCCAGGATGCTGCGGGGGATGAGCTCTCGGTATTGCCGGATGGTAAAGTGCCACGTCTTGATCCTCATCAGATCATCAAAGGCAAACTCCAGTATCAAACGACCCTCTGTGCAAACCTGGACAAAGATCACATAGTTAGTGTTATTTTATATTTCTCCTCAGCCTGATATCTCTTTCACTAATCTTTAAGCGTCTGGCAGGCAACCGTCAGCTGATTTGGACTCAGACAAAAAAGAAATCAGTGTTTATTGGCCAGGCGTGATTTTGATAAAAAACGCTGGAAGGGTTTCGTCTCCGTTTTGGAATTTGTTCAAGGACTTTGTAGCATGGAGCGAGCTATTATGCTCCCAATATTTACTCTGCTCGCTTCCCTCATTCAGAGCATCTGTCCTTGGGCCTCTCAACCATCCAGCTATTTCTAAAATGTGAAAATAAATGTAATCTAGAGAGGGGTGTGTTTACGCCAGAGACAAAAGAACTTCAGGTCAGAGAGAGTTGCCAATTAGGAGGAAAGAGAGAGAGGGAGAGAGAAGGAGGGAGAGAGAGGGAGGAAGACAGAGACAGAAACAGTAAGGGGAAAAAAACATTTTTTCGCCCCTTTAGCTGAATTCAGCGCTTGCCGGGGACCTTGCGCTTCTCCCGTATTTCGTTGCTGTGACAACCAGGGAGAGAGAGGAGAGAGAGAGAAACGGAGAGACAGACAGAGCGAGGGGAAAAAAAATCAGCTGATTAGTTGGCATGGCAACGGCAAAGATGTAATCCCACCAGACACACTCTAATCAATGCCCCCAGCGCAGATGGTCTCCTGAGGATCAACAAGAAAGAGGCTAGCAGCCATACTGCCCCCCCACCCCTAACTCCCCCCAGCCCCTCCCCCTCCAACGCTTTTCAATTTCTATATAGTACACAGTATTCTATCATTTCGAATCTCTCCTGACGCACATATATATATAATATATATATATATTAATATATATATGTGGTGTGTTTATGTATTTCATAGTAATCGTATTACTACTGTAGTGTGTATATTGTGCAGACTGCATATACATAGCCCTATATACTTATATATATATATATACTCAGCTGGCACTTTATTAGGAGCACCTTGCTAATGCAGTCTAACAACAGTCCAGCAATAATTCTCCCCTTCATGTAGGTCATAATGTTCAGTTTCTGTTGAATCAGTTTTATTGAGGTGTTGATTCAACTGTATAGGAGGATGTAGTTAGTGGTGCTGTTGAGCTGTATTGTGTTATAATGAAGAGTGTTTCTATCATTTATATCACTGAGATTAGACTAAATGACACAAACACCTGTTTATTATTGATACCTTTACTTATAGATAGTACACACACATCAGCTGCCAGAGTTGCACAACCAGATCTTTCTCACTTATTTAATATAAATAATATGTTGTAATGTAATGTGCATATTACCAATGTTATCTTTCTTATTTATTCACTTTATCCAAATAAGTTTTTATGTGCTTTATTACCTCTTGGCTTATCTCTGTGCTGCTGTAAATTTCCCCTTGAGGTCAATAAAGTTTTACCTTTTAAAAACTGAATGGGAGACCCCTGCTTCTGATTTTACTGAAAATAGATACACATTGTTCTGAAAATTAACACTTTCATCCACTGACTGACAACTCAGCACTGATACAGTGGTTTTACATGCAAACACATCTGGGATCTGCTGCATGGTCTGATACTGGGCTTGTCTGAGCTTGATAAGTGTGGATTAAACTAAAGCAATGTTTGGAAATAATCCTTGGTGTTTAATGGACAATTAAAATGGTCTTTATTTCATTTTTTATTTACTCTAATTCCAGCAGCAGTTTGTCCAACAACTGACCTAGGAGTTCAGACTGAGAGTGACAGGATGCATCACGACTTGTAACGCACCAAAATCAAAACAATGTCCTCCCAAGAACTCAAACTGTGGATGTGAACCAACGCTTTCCAGTGGAAACAATGCACTTCCAAATTTGGTGATATTCAATTTTGTAATAACATTTTTTAGATAAATAAGTCAGTTAAAACTCACTAGATTATCTATTAAAACAAAAATAAGTATTGGGTTTCATAGTTTATTGAAAGAAGCTGTAAAACCAAAGATATTCATTCATAAGACTAAAAACATGAAACCACATTTTCAATTGGCAACATTTTATATTGTGGAGTGTTGTAATTAATCGACTAGTGCTCAAATTACTGTTGAATTGTGAAAAAAAAAAAAACATACAGCTGCAACTTTTTCTTTTCTTCCTAGTAATAAAATGTAACATGGTCATTATGCAGTGGATGAGTTTTATGTCTCCAGGGCCGCTAAAACCTATTAAAAGACAAAATACTTAGGCATGTATGAGGAAATAAGTTATTCTTTACATCATTTGTGAGAGTGTGCTTTTTGTAGATTTATGGTATTTACCCACCAGCAGTGAAATAACTTGAATTGTGTTTACTAGTGAGCCAGTGTCTTCTGATGCTTTCCAGGTGCTGTAGCCTACAGTGAAACAACGCTGCACTATTGATTTCTTTTTCCATAGTGCCAACTGTGTCTTTAGCATTGCCTCCAATGTTGCTCTTATTTCTCTCTGCAAGCTCTCTGCTTTTCTGTAACCAATAAATAAATTGGCAAACAGCCTAAATCAGAACCAGAGCAGGAATCACTTTAATTGCCAAGTGCAATAAATGTGCAGGAATTTGTCTTAGCTGCACTGGTGCAGAGATATATTAACCACAAATGCAACCAAGGCAGCCTTTTCCACAGATTCCAGTGTAGATTCAATCATACAAAGCTATTTATTTCTCCATAGTGAAAGCCAGTTGGTTAAAACATAACATTTTTAACAATGGTTGCAACCATTTTTTTTGCTAAATAGTGTTCCCTTATGAAAACTAAAAGGAGGAAAATCCCCTTGAATTAAAAAGTGGTCCATTAAATGGTACAGCCCCTCACAGAGAGTCCTCATTGATTTAAGAGCGGGGTCATAAATCTTCCACACAACGGGGCTGAGATCAGGGGATCTCCGGCTCAAAAGAGCAAGAAAGAATAACAGCGTCCTGCTGCTGAGACACTATTCAATACTGTACCCTAACATGACAATCAATTAACAGCAGAGGAGCTGAAGGTCATTAAATCGATTATTATGGGCATTCATGACCGCCTCTAGTGAATATAAATAGGTTCAAAGTTGACTAAATATTCTCAATTATAGCAACAAGGTGCTGACATGCCTTATAATACTGTTACTCAACGAGATCCTCTGTATCGGTGCAGCTAGAGGAGCCTGACAAAATAATAGTAAGATCACAGCATTGATTGTTATTTATGGATATTGTACGTATAAAAAGTGAAGTGTGCTACTGTAAATATGTTTAGTTACAGCAAAAGTTGACAACTTAGAGCTGAACCGATAAAACCAGTCAGCTGATATATGGGCTAATATTAGCTTAATGCAGATACACAGCATCAGTATTGTGTATGTGTCAGCCAAAAGGTAACAATATGTGTCAGTATATCATATGCTCAGTATAAGTTAACTGATCCTTATCACAATTATTATTTATGTAAATGTGTAAACAAGAAAATTGGCAGCTAAATCACTATCAGATTTCTTTTAAATCCATAAAGTATCGATATCTGTATCATCCTCAAAAACCCAGTATCAATCAGACTGTACTGACAATTAACTCACAGGCGTGGAAGCTCATTTAATAATTTAAAAAGGGATAAACTCCCACTGTCGGCACAAAACAGTATAAAAGAAGCAGCTACATTTCAGTCCTTGGTTAGACCTTGGTTACTGTTGTGTTTGTTTATTGGTTAGGCAATAAACAAACACTACAACAACAACAACCACAGGCTGCCACAACCAATCAAACAAATGGGGTTAAATTAGGGGAACACCTGAGACGAATTGATATGCAGGAAGAAATCTAATTCATATTATAAATAAATAAATAAATAAATAGACCAGTTTCACATCTCATGATAAATTAAAAGCAATAAAAAACAAAGACAATAAAAATAAAGACAATAAAGAGTAAGAATTCAGACTGATAATTGACTGCCATGTTAATATGATTATTGGCACCCTGCAATGCTAATGTAAATATAACTGAATACCTAAAGTTATAGATATAGTATGGTGGAGTGACAATTCAAACATGCCTGAAATTTGAAGAAACTACTGACTACAAGCAAAGCCCAGAGAAACACACACTGCTGATAACACAACCACTTGTCAATTTCTCAAAAAAAACAATCCACTCAGAGAATTAAATTCACTTCAGCTGCGATCACTGTGTCACGAACTCGTCTTTTGCTCTCTGCTCACCTCCCAGCATGCACAAACCCCCAACTGGGCACCGGTAACAAGGGCCGTGCCCTCAGAGCTAATACACACCAGTCGGGAGAAAGCAAAGCCTGCTGGGTAGTGAACAGAAGTGCTGGGATGCCAGGGGCGGTTGTGAGGTTGGGGGCTTTTGGTCAAATTGGCACCCTGCGTCACCTTGTCAACACCTCGCCGCCCTGCGAACTCGCACACATTGTCTACCGGCACCTGGAGAACACCGCCCACTCTTAGCACCCTGCAAACCCCGCCCATTCGTTAGTCTGTAGCACTCCAGCAATGAGCGATGACACGGGGAGCGGGAGAGCGCATGAACACAGCACGTGAAACTGTGTTGAGCTCCTTTACAATCTGCCCCCTTTTGTATTTCTTCAGTGGTTTTCTATTAATCATTTCATTCAATATTTAAACCATATCGCCTCCTCATATTTATTATTTCTCTGATTTGTGTCATTGTAGTATGCCATGTAGTAATCTACTAGTCATTTGTAGTCTTTGTTTTGGAAACCTTATACAACCTGCTTTGACAATGCCATACTTATTACAACTTGAGTCTGATTTTTGTATTTTTGGCCATGATTTCTCTCAGTTATAAAAACGCTGTAATCACCAAGTTTGTTGCTGGGATCTGGGAACATGGCAACATCATTATAATTAAGTTCAACAGGACAAAAAACACAAGCAGTGATGATCAGACATGTTGTAAACAAGGCAACAGTTTGGGCAGATTAACTACCTGTGGTTCCCAAAGTGGGCGCTGCAGCACCGTGGGCTGCCTTGACGACAGACTTCATTTCCATTTTTTATACTGTTTCAGAGCACATTTAAATTAACCATAAATTTACATTTATCTTTTCAAACAAACCAAAATGGATGGAATACAAAATAAACATATTTACACCATATTAAAAACCCTGTTAAATATGGTTAATTATGGTTGCTAGTTGATTCCTACCCATCTACTGTTTGTGTATCTGGTGATCTGTGTGGCAGGCAGCTGTGTACAACAGCTTTTACAGGGATAAATACTGTTGTATTGAATCGGTGTAACGGTTAAAGTTGAGATGACCAGTTTTGGCGGCCCAGTCTGGTGTTTAAACCGGGGCTTAAACCGCTTTGATTTTAATGCAAACGAGTTTAAATGACATTTGTCATTATGACAAGTTCTGGCAAATTAAAAATTAGCCAACATCACGGCACGACGGCACCAACTTGGATTGAATTAGTAATAAGTAATATGACAGGGTAATTAACATAATATTATGTTTGTTAAATGGCGTAGATGGAGGGGGTGAGCTTAAAGCCTAGAGGTGCATTACTGCCACCAAGTGGACTGGAGTCACGACACTCTCATTCATGGGCTTTCTTAGTCTCATTAAATTCCACCTGAGAGCGTCTGGTGAGTCAAGTGCGACGTGTCGTTAAACCAGCTTGACAGTTTTTTACACTAGTAACTCTAAACACCCTCTGGAACATGGGTCTTCCAGATGCATATAAATCAAAACAAGTGATTTTATTATTTGTCACTATAAATACAGCTCAGAAGAAGAAATGCTGATACATTTTGAAAGATCTCTGTGAACGGGTTCCTGTTTTTTTTTTTTTGTTTTGTTTGTTTTTTTTAAAACCATTTGGAAGTAACACTGAAACTAAGCACACCTGAAATGCCAATGATAATCTCTCAATGCATAGAAAAAATTGTGCGAGTGCACAACTATGGCAAGAACAGCAGGTTATTGTTAAACCAAGCTGTGAACTGAAATGATCACAGTTTGGGTAATAGTTTTACCGTTCCCCTTCAATTTCTCCTCTAAATTAGTTTGGGTGCTTCTAAAAAGAAGGTCAAATTACTGTAAGGCTTACAGTGCAGGAAACATGGAAGTGTCAGCTTACCATCCTCGTTAAAATTACTGCCTATAGTTTATTTTTGGGATTTTTTTTGGGATGTTTGACTGCTTGTAGTATCGTGTCGCACTGTCACCCAGACTCCTGCTATGTTTACATCAAGGATCAGAAAGGCATTAACTTTGGATTTTACTGTTTTACCCTTGACCTGTATGTTGTTGCTTGTGATTTAATGTCCTTCTTCTCATAGAGTCAAAATAAACTGAACTAAGATCCTCTGACTGCCAGTGTTTCTCGCCCTGTAATGATTTCTTCTTAGTGTTCCAGATCTCAGCAAATAACTACAGTGTGGTTATTTCTGACAGCAATGACGACTAAAACTACAGCGGCAAAATTAAAACACAAGTTGTAATAAACTAGAATTATTCTTTAAATGTGCTAACGCCAATAAGGCAAATTTGAATTAGAAATTTTGGAAAAGAAAGAGAGAGAGAGCGAGCGAGACAAGCAAAGAAAGAGACAGATACAGGCAGAGAGAGAGAGAGAGAGAGAGAGTGTGGGAGAGGAAGAGAGCGAGTTGGGAGCTGGGGATGATTTCTCTAGGGATGAAGGATGTGAGTGTGTGTGCATGTGTGTGTGTTGAGGGTGTGTGTGTGTGTGTGTGTGTGTGTGTGGGGAGGGGGGGGTAGAGAAGAAGAAGAGGGGAGGATGAGAGAGCGGTGGAGTAGAGAGCGAGGGGAGAATGAGCGAGTCAGGCAGGGGAATGAGAGAGAGAGGAGGAGGAAGGAGGGGGGGGTGGAGGGGGTGGAGGGTGGTGGTGGTGGTGGTGGTGGAGGTGGTGGTGGTTGAGGAAAGCGAGGCGAGGCAGAGCTGATTGAGATTCGGGCCTCCAGAGCTGCAGGCTCGCTGCTGCTGGGAGCTCAGGGAGAACACGCTCAGTTATTGGAATTCTTTTTTTTTTTTTCTTTTTTTTTTTTTCTAATGAATTAATTCTTCTCATCCAATTTAGGTGAAGATGAAAAGAGAGCAGCGCTGCGAGCATCAAATTTAGCTTTTTGTTGACCGGGCCGGGGCCATTCTGTTTCTGCTTCTGTTCGGTTAATATCAGACACTCGTAATATATTATGGTTTTTTTTCTCTTCTTCTTTTTAGGGAGCCTTGTTTACAAAAACCAAACAACGGCAACATCACAAGACGCTTCCTGTGTGTACGTTATTGTGGATGTTTCATACTCATTTACTAATATAATAACACAAAGAGCCCCTCCCCACCCCCCTCCACCTATTTACACACATACACATGCCCAACCCCCACCCAACCACCAACCACTACATGAATACAAAATGTACAGAAACGGTGACATGACCTCAGGATCCCCCTCCATGCAAACTCACATGTAGGCAGTCATGCATGTAAATATACACTAAAATGTAAACACCCACAGACACCTGCCACGTCTGAAATGATGGCAAGATTTGACTTTTCTGAATGCTAGGTAAAGGTCCTGCACGGCGCTACCAGGAAAAGTTTTTTATATGTAAATGATCCTGAGAATTCATTTCAAAATGTAAAGCAGGTACGATGTATGTTTATATAAAAAATGTGAACATATAGAGAAACTTGGACCATGTTCATTCAGGCAAATATCAAGCCAAAATCACGTTTTAGCCATATGGGGTTTGTAGTCATTAATATTAAAGATAAAGTATTTTTCTAAAATCTAATCCTATATATCTGAGTTAATTAAAAACTCTTACAAACATATGTCCAAAAACATGTTCAAGTGTGTTTCTATCAAAATCCCTCTCTTTTCTCTCCCTGTAAAACTTGTTTTTTGATGACTCATCTTGAAGTCAGGGGCGTGTACATAATTTATCTAATGCGATGTGAATCTGGAGTGACGAGCTAACCCTGCTCCTCATATAAAAGTGCACTTGACTGCTCATATAGTGTTATGTTATGGGTCAGAGGTTTGTGTTTGGATGTCGTTCGAACAAAACTGCATATTACATTTGCAAAGGATTTGTTTCAGGTGTACTATCTTAATTTTAAGGTGTGGGCAGGGGGCCAGCAGTCCTCTACGGCTCCATGTTGCACTGTATCTGCTAGTCCAAGCAAATCTGAAGGATTGGATTTAAAACATATCCACATATTCTCTTTCACTTGGAAATACATCCGTTTGTTTTTTAGTTAGTAGCATTGTGCAAGTACACTGTATGTTAGTGTAAAGTAGAACCCAACAGATACAGTATATGTGTTGATATTAGCTTATAGAAGATACACAGTATTGGTATCAGTGAATGTGTCAGCCAGTAGGTAAAGAAATTATTTTTCAACTTGTAAAATGTCCCACTCAGAACTTATCTTGGTCGTGATTCTTTAATGACCAAATTTAAGGGATAATTATCAAAACTGTGTCTGTAGGTTATGTGTTTAGGTAAAGAAAGGAATTAGATGTTAGACACTTAGAGGTTTGAATTGATATTTGTCTAAAAACACCTCACTGGGCTTCACTCTGAACCACTTACTACTAACTCATGCAAATCATTTAGTCTCGGATTCAGTCTTAATTTTGAATCAAGAGGAAAAAATCTGAAAGATGGGTAAAATTATTTTTTTCTGCTGTTGCTGTTTTCCCTTTTATGAGGAATTTTCTCATATTGAGATTCAATATCCAAAAGCAAGACAGGAAAAGACATATCACTGCCCTGTCCATAGAAATTACACTTGTTATCAAGAAATTCTTGAATTACATTCATTTATATTGAAAACTAGTAAGATCACAACCCCATGGCACATTCTGTTCATTTCTTTTCAGAAAACAAGATTTTAGATCTCAATAACAAACAAACTTACTCACTAAAATGGAGATATATATATATATTTTTTTTTTGCAGTTATGTTTTTTAATTCCCTTTTTAGTCTTACTGCCTTTGGCAGGTCAGCCAAAAAGTTAATTTCAGACTGTGCACACTACACACACACTTACACACACATGCACCCAAGAGTGAGTGCATACTGTCAAGTCCTGAAAACAAGAGGGTGTATAGCTGTTTAATGTCAGAACAATCTGGTCTGGTGCTGTAGCTCGGGGTTCATGGTACAGGGAACATGGAATCCCTTTAGCTCGGCTGCTCGGCGCTGACAAGGTATCTGGCCTCAGATTCATTTAGAGAGTCAGCAGAAGAACACTAAGAGTCAGCTAGCCATCTGGATCAGACTGTGGTGAAGCAGATATTCACTCCAGCTCACAGGGGGATTCTCTCCCCGAAGACAAAAGCAGATGAGCTCAGCTTTAGTGCGTTCAGAAGACCACGGTGTCAGGTTTGGATTATCTCACCTGCGCAATTTGTGTTTCCTCTGCTTTCCTCGCTTCTGTCTGTGCTTCACTTATACTGCAGACTAAACCATACTCTTCAAAGATCTTATTCATGTCCTCCTAGCACTGCCTTTGAGGGCTTAAGAATCAGTCGACATCTTTAACAGGAGAAATGCCTGTGGATTCTGGGGTCTAGGAGTAGGCCAAAACACTGAGAACTGAAGAGGGTAAATATGAGTATGAGTGACATTTCCCTGCAAGGATCCTACAATCTAAACAGTGCACATTCAGTCTAGACAATGGCATTTCTAAGCCAAGATATATCCTGGTTAGAATTCAATGTAACAGTCAATATGATTGTAGTAAGTTTGCTTTGTGTAATCAATGCAACCTTATAAGATATTATACATGAAGTCCTTATGTGTAGTTAGTATATTTATGTTTTTGCTGCCTTATAAATCAACGTAACATTTAATGTTCCAGTTTGAGCCCCCCCCCCCCTCTTCATACGTACATACAGACCTAGACTCACACACAGAAACACAAAATTATTTTTTAGAGTCTAGAGGACAGAATCACTCGGTTTTCTCTGGAAAACAAAAAACTTGCGTTGTAATGAACACTATGAAAGTGACAGCACATTTAACTTGCAAACTCAAAAAAGTGGATTTAGTGTTAAGGTACTATTTAAAGTTAACTACATTATATTGCAATCTTGCACAAAATAAGCAGAGAATGATCCTCTCGGGGACAGACATTTAATATGCATACAAGCTAAGCAGATAATACATCATTTTACAATTCATTTGGCAAATAGATAAAGACCTTCCCACAGCTGACAGTGAAGCCACCAGGTATGACTTGAAAACGTAGGAACAAAATGAAAGAGGGGGGAAAAAAAAAAAAAGAATCAAAGGTTTTAAATGGATTTGATCTTTAACCAGTTAAACACCTCAGCTAGTCCATTATCATAGCTTGTGATCAATTATTCATGGTGTGAGAAGCTCTGGGGTCAGGTGTTACCTTTGTAAACATTGGCTTCCCGTGCTGGGTGACCATGGTGCACTGATCACAGTCCAGGGTGATGCAGGAGTTGTGGAAGGACTCCTTGGAGTGTTTGAGGATGTAGTGGAGCTCGGTGACCCCCCCCTCGAACACCGTGCTGAAATAACGTGGGATCAACGTCCGGCCGATCGCTGCGGGGAGACAAAAGAGAGGGCAGAGCTGCTAAATATAGCAGGAGACAAAACGTGAAATGATGTGGAGAGGAGATACTGGGTTTAATGGCCAACAGATAGGGAGAGAAAAGGGTGACAGCGTAAAATACTGCCACTACTAAAATACCAATAAGAGACTAGAATGGTTCTACTGTATATAACCACAGGTCTTAGGTCTGTATACTGTTTGAAATCTTAGTGCTAATATGACACGTGAGCTCCCGCACCAAAAATAAAATGATTTTTCCAGCCTTTGAAGAAATAGTTTGACATTTTGGGAAATGTGCTTATTTGTTTTCTTGCCAGGAGTTGGAGGAGCAGATTGATGCCGCTCTCATGTCTGTGCAGTAAGTACGGAGATGGAGTCAGGAGGCAATTAGCTTAGCGTATCATAAATAGTGGAAACAGTGAAACCGCTAGCCTGGTTCTGTCCAAAGTTAGACTTAAACTTAAAACGCTTAACCCACAAATTAGGCGACTATTTAAATTAGGCTATTGCGTTTACATTTGATTGTATATAGAAATAAACCAAGGAGATGCAATGTGTTGTGTATGGAGATTCCTGAGGTGCTGGTAGGTGCATTTTTGAAATCTGGACAGAGGGGCTGTTTCCTGCTGCTTTGAGCCTTTTTGCTAACCTAAGCTAGTTGCCTCTTCACTCTGGCACTAGACTGAACTCACAGACATTCGAGTGATATTGATATTCTCCTCTAATCCTCAGCAAGAAAGAGAATAACATATTTCCCCAAATAATGAACATTTCCATTAATTTTAAGGTAAAATAAACATGAATTTCTACAAGAACTTTTTTTTAATTCAATAAATTAAGTCAAATGTCTCAGATGTTAAATACTATCTAAACACAGGACCAGGTACAAGAACTTTCCTTTAATTAAATGGGAAAACCTGTGTTTAAATCCAAAACCATTAAAACAAAGAAAAATTACAAAAGAGTAAGAATGTGAGAAGGCAACAGTTTTTGATACTCGCTACGGACACATACGGTGCCAAAAAAGGCTTGATATTGAGTACTGCGTTTATATATATATACCCAGGCCAACTATGAGTACACATAGTGCTACCACTACAAGGAGCATTAAAATCAGCTCTACAAAATCAATGTTACTGTATTTATTAAATGGCATTATTTTATTCATTACGATTAATGACACAGATAGCGGAGTTATGTTAAATTCAAGTTCATAAAAAGGAGATATGAAAGAGAACATGATCCAAAACGGGAAGAAGTGATAGTCTCTGTGCTAAGAAAAGCACATTACCAAAGAAACTGCCTGACAAGGACATCTGCTTCAGATTCATTAGTCAAGATAAACACTTTATTAGCTGTCAAACGCTCTTCGGAGGAGTTAGAAACTGATCAGACGCTTTTGTATCATATAAAATCATTCTAGGAACATAGGAAAGATCAAGTCTGCCTTCTATTTGCTGTCCCATTTAACCTCTGTACTCATTACACTGCCAATGAATAAATCTCAGGTTAAGTCCGTAAAACATACATGTAAAATGTCCAAATTCAGAATACAGAGCATTCATTCATTCATTCATTCATTCATTCATTCGCTTCAGTTATCCAGTCACATTAAAAGCAATAATCCCACACAAATCATACACAGTGTTTTCAGCAGTGCTGAAGTAATCATAAGAAATCTGAATGAACTCACTGCTAAATATATGTTATCAACCAGCTGCCGTCCTGCTGATTGTGGTCTATTTATGAATCAAGATACTCAATGTAACAGGCACATTACAGATTTGGAGAAAGTATTGGACTGTCCTGAAACCTATTGATTCACTGAGTGCCGAACACTGGGCTGCCTTCAGGAAAGATGCTCACCCTCCAAGAAAATACCCAAATCCTTTATTCTCAGATTGAGTCTGATTTTTCCTTGAAACAAGTGTCAAATAAATCTTCCAGTGCAGAGGGGTATATTCAGCTCTTTCCAACATGTCTGAAGATTAAAGATTTGCTTGAAACAACTGACAGTACCATGAATTTCAGCCTCTCAATCCACTTCTTCCACGATGTGACACCTCATATAACACTCACTTTTGAATATTCCTCAAATGAGTGAGACTGTACAGGGAGAAGGAGAGTATTTTCACATATTTTTCAGAATAATATGATTCCATGACTGAGTTTAGTATTAAACTGAATTATTAAGATGGACAACTTCTGCAGTGCAAACTTTCTGGAGAAGCCTAAAGAGACAATGAACAGGCTGCATGATGAAAACCGGAGGAGGAGTCAGGGAGGGAGAAATTGTCTTCAGTGTTTTATAGCCCTCAGGCTTTGTCTGGTTTCCATCTCCTCTGTGTTAGCTGGCTTCAAGGAGAAGAATGGTTGATACACATAGAGAGGCTAACATTTCCCATTACATTATGGATTCACTCTGATGGCATGCAAGATACAGATTCCTGAATATGTGCATGTATTTTACAGCACCAAAAGTCCACAACTGCTTTTCCTCCTCAGCTTTTAACAGTATATTTAGTTAATAGCCTACTGTTTGGTAGTTTGGCTAAAATAAAAATAAAACTTCCCACAGGAGCTTCCTCATGAAGGGGTTTTTGAAAAAACCCGTCTTTGACAAAGCAAAACGCCGACTTCAACAACACCATCGTGCCTAAACTTCACCTCTACAGCTTACAGGTTCTTTTGTCTTAGAGCTTCTTTACCTCTGCAACATCAGTGAAAATCCCACTCTGCCTCCCCACTAAGAACCTGAAATCCTGCTACAGGTCTCCACCAGACTGGAGTGCAGGAAGTTCAGTTCTTCTATCATCACAGTTGTATCACACAGACAAAAATCAACTCCAGATGCTTTGACGGAGGCACGGTTCTATTGACTACAGAGTAAACTATGAGAATTTCTAAAAAATGATTCATGTCACTTGTTATAAGAAAAGCAAGACTGCAACAAATTATTATTATTGCAATTACAAAATTCTTTAGATTATTTTCTTCAATTCGATCAATTGTTTCACCTATGAAAGAGTGAAAAATGCCCATCGCAATGTGACATCTCCAGACTCCAAGGAAATTTAATTTACTTTCACAGAGGATTAAGAAAACCAGCACACATTCACATTTGAGAAGGTAAAACAATCAAATGTTGTGAAATTTCTGCTGAACATATGATCTAAAAGTATTAAACAATTATCAAAACTCTTGTTGATCGATTGATCTATAATCAACTAATTGTCTCGGCTCTAAAGAAAAGTGTGAATATAGTCGATACTTCATTGCAGGACTTGTGAAGATGGACATTTTGCAGTGTGTGTGCACAGCTTTTTTTTCAGTGCTTGGAAAACACACTGAGTTGAAAGTGAAAAATGAGATGTTAATGCAAAGGATTTACTCAGAATATAAAGCAAGATCGTCTTCAATGCACAACTTAATATGTAGATCAGGGATTCTTCGCAGCACCAACAGAGAACAGCTGCGTCAAACTGCTCTCATTTGCCTTTTCTGGTAACCGCAGAGCTGAATATTGCAGTTTGTGTTACTTGTTGAGCAGCTGTGCAGACCCAATCTGCTGAACGACCCATACCAGCTCCAAGACCACATTTTAGCGGGACATCTTTCCTTAAAGAGCTTGTTTTTTTTCTTCCAAGCCTTTATTTCTCTAGCTACGAGATTTCTGCTGAACACACACTCATTTTCAGCACCACCCTGCTCACACACACACACACACACACACACACACACACACGCCTCTGATCTGCAGTGCATCCACAGGCTTCATCCAAACACCACTGGGCAGTTCCACTTGAGCGACTTGACTTGCTCAAGGGCAGGGCCAGAGGTTACTAGAGGGGAAAGTGCTACTCATTCACTCAAATGCGCAGGGGATCTGAACCAGCAACTGTCTGGTCTTAAACTGACATTTTTACTGCCAGCTGAAAACTTTTAATGTTCCCTTTTCTAAATATTTGGATCCTATCTGAGTTTTCTTTTGAATATCATTGCTTACTTATCATGCCATCTTGTGTCTCATCTCTGATGGGAGGACAAGACCTTGGCAAAACACTGATAATGTTTACAGTACACCAATGTTTCTTTTATGTAGAGACAGCTGTGAGCTACAGTGATTTACAGTATTGTAAATGGGCATTTAAAAACACAGCCCTGCTTTAAATAAATGGGTGGGCACGGGACTTCCTGCTTCAGGTACCAGTGGGACAATAAAATGAAATCCAGGAGGTCCACGAGTTTGCAGGAATATGAGACGCCAAAAAACTGCACAATGGAGACATGACTGAAGAAATCTGGAAAGTTATCATGGAGGCCACTGCTTTATTTTTCGTCGCACTGAACGCGAGGTAAATCATAGAGATACGACATTCACGTCACAAAGCACTCTACCAGGAGTGTGCAGCGTGAAGTGCAGTGTCTTGCCGGATGTTGTCGTGTTTCATTCTGGTAAATTTAAACTAGATGCAACTTATTTGTTGTATGAACCTGTTTTTTTGTTTTTTTTTTTTGTTCTGTTTTTTTTTTTTTTTCTGCATTTGCATCCCGCTGCATCATCAGAATAGCCTCATTCAAATAAATGATGGGTCTGCGTTGTTTTATGCAGGGCTGAATGTCAGTCTGAGTGCTGCCTAAATCAGTGATTCCCAGCCAGAGGTACTTGTACACATGGGAGCACTTTTGCAGTTACCAGGGGGTACATAGAAAGATTGTGGAGTAGCTTGGCTAATTTGAACAAATGACTATGATTTGGTTAAAAAAAAATAAAAAAAATAAAAAATACATCCACATAGTTGTGTTCAGGAAGATGTGGAGGATTTAGTGAGGCTGATCTTTAGTAAATTTTATTATAATAATAGCCAGTAAACTACCAGTTATAAGCTGCCGCACAGTCCCACCAAACTGAGGGTTATCATAGCATGAGGCTATCATATAAAGGATAACTAGATAAGTGTAACAAAGCTTAAAGCCTCTGCCACTCTAAGTTGTAGTAATAGTAGTAGTATAATGATTATTACATAATTAAAAGTGTTAAATAACATCCAGTTTAAAACCATGTTGATGAAGGGGTACTTGAGCTCATCTGATATGGCTGTGGGGTTCATCAGGTAAAAAAAAAGGGAATCATTGTTAGCACCTCTTAACACACCATGAGTAAAATACTTTTTTCCTCTCTTTTGTTCCTTTTTAGCATCATTGGTTCAACTGGGACTCAAACCTCTAATCCCACCAAGCGTTAGTGACCTGGTCTACCCACTGAGCTACGCCGGACTGTTAAATAACAGCTGAAACAAAACAACCACAAATCCTGACGTTGGGATTATGAAGGCGAGCATGTTGGGATTTCCTTTAGCCTCTCGTTCCTCGCCTAGTGGAACGAGTCTCTCTGTTCCTCTGCATTTTCCTGCCCGTCAAATCTCCATCATTAGAACACTGCTGGAGAAAAAAAAAAAAAAACCAGGACAGCCACATTATCCAGCAGCACATGGCCTCTGATTTCAAGCAGAAATAATCCATCTTAGAGTCAACACTCTGTTGGCTAGAATTATGCTCTTTCTCCCCTTCCCCCAGGGTGGGTGGGTGGTCAGAAGGAGATGTGTGTGTGTGTGTGTGTGTGTGTGTGTGTGTGTGTGTGTGTGTGTGTGTGTGTGTGTGTGTGTGTGTGTGTGTGTGTGTTTGGGGTGGGGGGGTTGAAGCCTGGGAATAAAACTTCATTTAGAAGTGAAATGTCCCCAAAGACAGTGGCTCGAGAGGCTCTTGAGGTCAGACCTAGATGGTAGAGCCTCATTCGAGAGGAAAGAGAGAAAGAGAGGGAGATGAGGATGATGTTGGTGGTCGGGGTGGGGGATGCGGAGGGGGGAGGAGAGAGGGGAGGGTGTACCCGTGACTGGCATGTTTTTCAAATTCGATAAAGTCAGGCATGACTAAATAACACATAAAATGTTTGGCATCGTGAGCAGTGGCTGAGGGAAGAGGAGGAGGGAGGGTGAGCTGCAGGGTCCGCTTGCTGTGGATGACTGTGTAAATGATGCTCTCTCTCCCTCTCTCTCTCTCTCTCCATCTCTCTCTCTCCCTCTATTATTTGCACTGCACTCTCTCTCTCTCTCTCTCTCTCTGTATCTTGCTCCCTCCCTCGCTCGGTCTCCACCACGGTTGAAAAACAAAGTACGTCTAGGAGTGGAGCTGACTGCTAATGCGGAGAAGCTCTGAGGAGACGAGGGGGAGGGTAGAGGGGGAGGAGGTGTGGGGTAGAGGGACTGGGACAGAAAAAAAATGAGCGAGGGATGAAAGAGAGAGAGAGAAAGAAGAAACTAGGAGGGAAGATGAAAAAATAAGCTTGTCAATGAGGGAAAGAGGACTCACTGAGGGGTAATAGGGGCGAGAGACAGCTAGAGAGGGTGAGACAGCAGGAGAGAGAGAGATAGAGGGAGTCAGGGGGGGGAGGAGGGGGGGGGGTGATCAGGTGATACGCAGATCTGCTTCTTGCCCACCTCACCAAGCCATGCAGGAGTTTTGGTTGCGTCTTCTCAACCAAAACTGTCCTAATAAAACCCAGTGTGCGTAGCCCGGGGTGACAGAGTGATAGATAAGCATGTAATGGTAGCCATGCTAGCAAGTCTTGGATCATTTCAAGCACAGTAGTCTTGTGTTTCTCTTCAGATAGTTTCTAGGCTGAGGTTCAAATATTTTCTGGGCTCCCCTTCTCCATATTTATATTGTAAGCAAACACTTTAGCTCACTAGCTTCAAGTCAGCAGGCCTCCATGTCTTGCTCAAGGGCACGTTTAAGGACACTGGCTGTTGCACTGATCAAACCAGGGGAGATATACGTTCACTATTTTATGAGTCAGTTTTACTTCATCTCAAAAAATGACCAATTAATTTCAATTACTCAAACATTTTAAGAAGATATGGGTGCTGAAGGTCTGACAGGTTTTGTTTTATTAAGTATGAATTAAGCTACAGTTTCTCTGAGTCTATAGAGAATATACATAATATAAACCAAGTAAAGCCCTTAACAAAGCTAAAGTCTATTGATAGACTGATCAGGTCTAGACTACTCAAGTACCCTATCCAGACAGGGGGGAGGGTGTATTCTCCAGGCATTAGACATTAAGGAAATAAAATGTAGAATACAGAATTTGTTTCCAGGTGAATGTGTATGTCCCCCTTGGAATCAACTGTAGATATTTCCAGGGCATTTTTAATTTTGTTATAATCTTGCA